>NW_007729943.1:95047-114106 GCF_000696425.1 Galeopterus variegatus | reverse complement strand
TTTGTATTACCTTTTAATTCTACTTTGCTATGAACTTTTTGAAATACCTTTGTTTGTTGGCATGAAACTGGAGAAAGGATGGTAGGATAAACACCAGGCCGTTAACTTGATTTTCTCTTGTGATTGTGATGGGAATAGAGCTGGGAAGAAGAGTCTATTTTTCTATTACAAACCCCTTTTATACTGATTGATTTATTTCAATGAACATGCTGTAGCAAGAAGTAATCACAAAAAAGTTTAGTTTAAACTTAGAAGATAAGTACGAATTCATGGGTAGAGATAAAATGCAGCCTTACTCTTCTCGCTGCTTGTACATTATTGCTTACAAATGATTTTTACTCTAATAGGTTATGATGTCAGTTCGCAAGTATAAATCTAAAGTGGACACTGGATGATTGAACAACCATGCAAAGTTAGAAGTCTTTGATTGAAAGAGACGGAGAAAAAGCTGGGAAGGGATACAATGGCTTGGGGACACCTAAGGTGAGGACACACATTATTAAAGGAGGAAGTGATGTAGGAGGACTGTGGCCAGCATGAATACATGTGAGTTGTCAATGCCCATGAAAGCCAAAAACAGGGCCAATAATGCTAATTCCATGTTGGGAGAAAACTTGTCTGATTGGCTCCAAGTCCTAATAGAAGAGTTACCGAGTTTACAGTTTCTGAACCCATAGTGTTTATTGTGAGAGACAGAGCAAGGAGCAGAGGACTTTGGGAAGGGGATGGGTGAGAGACGGCACCTTGCTTTCTACTGTGAAACGATATGGAGAGAACAACGCAGAAATTAATCTTTACTCCAAAGCGCAGCATCCGATGACCCTCTCTTCACCTCACTACCTCTGTGACCCCTGTCTTAAGGATTATTTGATGGTGGGAAGCAGAAGCCTATTCAAACCATTCCAGGGGAAAAGAGGATTCTTTATTTCCATAGTCTGGCATATTCTTCCTCCAATCTTTGTCCAGCAATTTTTTTCATACTTTTATACCTAGTTTAAGTATCATCTCCAATATGTAACATCCCCTGTTATCTCAATTCAAAATTAATGATCTCTTCTTTTGGGGCTACCACAACTTGTATTCATGCTTTATATACCTGCTTCTGTGTGTCTGTATGTGTTTACTTCTCTGTCTTCTTTCCCCCAAAAGGGAACATGGCATGTTTATCTTTGTGTCCTCCAAAATTTTTGCAGCACTGGCTGGAGGTGCTCATAAATGTTTTCTGAATTCAGGAGCTCTAGAGCTCATTGAATCATCAGTGTCTGGATCTACCCCCTGATTAGCATCATCATTAAAATGACAGAAAAAACTTTACTATTCTCTATTAAATTTAGAGAAGTCACCTTGTATATCTGAGATGGTTTTTCCACATAAAGTATAAAAAAATATAAGGACAACCATGCATTTATACTTTTCTTCTTCAGAGAAAAGGAGAAGCACGATAAAAGTGGTTTTTCTATGATTTCTTAGTAAATCAGAATTTTTACAAAATAGCATCCTGATGTCCAACGGGAGGTGCTAGTGTTGGGGCTCAAGTTGCTCAGTGCTTCACTTGGGCAGTAAACAAAGGTAAATTACTTCTTCAGTGTCTGTAATCCATTTTTGGTTTGTTTTGCACTGCCTGAGCTGCTCTCCTGTTACGTTAACCTCAGCTAATGTCAGTTACCCATGACTATACTTTTGCCTTCACACCCCACATTCAACCCACCAGTGAATCCTACCTCAAAATACATGGGGAATCCGACCATTTCTTGTCTACCTCAGCTAATGTCAGTTACCCATGACTATACTTTTGCCTTCACACCCCACATTCAACCCATCAGTGAATCCTACCTCAAAATACATGGCGAATCCGACCATTTCTTGTCCCTCTCACTGTGACCACGGTCACCTCTTGCCAGGATTACTGCAGAGGCCTCCTCACTGGTCTCCTGGTGACTACCCCGTCTGTCCTCAACACAGCAGCAATACTGAGAGACTTTGGAAAACCTGTCAGATCTCGCTACTCCTTTGCTCACACTCCACTTTCACTAGAATGAAATGCGAGTCCTCACCTCGGCTGGCTGGGCCTGCAGGATCCTGCCACTCCCTCCCGAACCATCCCCCCCACCTCATCTCCTCTGCTCACTCTCCTCCAGCCACCCTGCTCTTCTGTGTCCTGAACACTGGACTAGTTCCCTGTGGCTGCTGTAGCAAAGCACCAGAAAAAACAAAAATGGATTCTGTCACTGCTCTGGAGGCTAGAAGTGAGAAATCATGGTGTCGGCAGGGCCACACTCCCTCCGAAGCCTCTAAGGGAGGGTCCCCCCTTGCTTCTTCCAGCTTCGGGGAGCCCAGGTGTTCCATGGCTGTGGCAGCAGCACTCCGGTCACTGCACTGCCTCCGTCCTTATGTGGCCTCTTCCCTCTGTGTCTGTGTGTCCCTGTGTCTTCACAGGGCATTCTCCTTGGGTGTCTGTGTCCAAGTTTCCCTCTTCTTACAAGGACAGAAGTCATTGGATTAGGGTCCACCCTGATGACCTAATCTTAACTTGATTACATCTGCAAAGACCCTATTTCCAAATAAGGTCACATTCACAGGTGCCGGGAGGTTAAGACTTCAACATACATTTTTTGGAGGATGAGCATGATTCAACCCATAATAAATACCCAGGAGCTTCCTCTCCCCCAGGGATCCACCTGCAAATAAGGTCACATTCACAGGTGCCGGGAGGTTAAGACTTCAACATACATTTTTTGGAGGACGAGCATGATTCAACCCATAATAAATACCCAGGAGCTTCCTCTCCCCCAGGGATCCACTTCGCCCCCTCCTTCACCTTCCCAGGACTTCACTTAAAAGTATCTTGTCATACCTCTTAGGCTCTTGATGGTGCCCCACTCCTCCGCACCAACTTCCAATCCCTTTAAGCTACTTCCCCCGTCCCCAGCGAGTGTTATCTTCTAACATCCTGGATCATTCACCTATTTATTACGCCTGTAGTTAACCGTCCCAACCGCTGACCTTGAGGAGCAGAGTAGATCTTCTCTGGCTGTTATTCACTGATATATCCCATCTCCTATCACAGTGCATGGCACATGAACACCTGGTCCTTGGCAGAACTAATTGGTTACTGTTTTATTTTTTCAAAGGAAAAGGTAAATCCGTATTTTTGGAAGTTTGCTATTTTCTAGCAGTATTGTCTATTAAAAGAAAAAGAAAGTAAAATTTCAGGCTGTTGCCATACGCTTAGTCATATATGGCATGTGATTAAGACTTATATAAACCTTTTCTTAGGCCACTTTTCCATACGTTTGTTATTTGTTCTGGGTGCTTTAAGGAATGGAAACCCATGTAGTTACATTTCTCAATCCCATACTGAGGACAAAGTATATAATAGTCTTGGGTTGTGGTTTCAATTAGCATAGCAAACCTAGTACATACTTTCTTCCTGGCATCCAGATGAAAGAAGCTGTTTTCACTTTCTAGCCCAGTTTTTATTTCTGCTTTCTCTTTTTCTCACTAAAAACATCTATGGTATCCACAATATATTGGTAAGTTACAAAAGCAAGTCACGAAACAGAATCTACACTATTATTCCATTTTTGTAGATTAAAAAACAATGTAGGTATCATTTCATATATGTTTTTATATTAAAAGGCAAGAGTCTGGAACCATACCCTCAGACATGGGATGGAGGCTTCACATGAGTATATTTTTATATTGTTTGCATTTTTAAAATAAAACAAACAGATATTACTTTGGTAATAAAAACATCAAGGCAAATAAAAACTAAAAAAGCCTTCCTTGAGAGAGTGAGTTTTCCACAGCACAGGGGACAAAAGCTATTGCATACTGAAGGCAACGTGCTCTGCTGTGAGGAAACCTGAAGGAAAAACCTTGTGCTTTTCTATTTACTACCCCGGACAGTTATCATTAACATAAATACAGATCTCAGCCATGTTTCTAAAATGTAGAGAAAACTTGGGAGGAAATTTAGATACAGGACCCACTGTGGTCATCCCTGAGTGATGGGGTTGCAGATATTTTTGTTGTGTATTTTGCTTTTATGTTTATTCTCCGGTGCCTGTTGTTGAGCAAGGAGAGGAATGTATTTGCTCTGTGTCCCCAGAGAGGATGCAGGGCCTGAGCAAAGCCGCCTCCTGCCCGAGTGGGGTGGGGGTCTGTGTTCATGGGCTCTTCTCACAAGGTGGCTGGTCACCCTTGGCCTTCCCCTGGGAGGAGCAGCCATTTTATGGCTGCAGACACAAGCCTTAAAGTCTTTAGAGATATGGAAGTTCTGTAGTCTCAGGGCGGCTCTTCTCACAAGGTGGCTGGTCACCCTTGGCCTTCCCCTGGGAGGAGCAGCCATTTTATTGCTGCAGACACAAGCCTTAAAGTCTTTAGAGATATGGAAGTTCTGTAGTCTCAGGGCTGGGGAGGGTCTTCGTAACCCAGACAGGGTTTAGGAAGGAGCTAAACTGAGGGGTCCACCACCCTCCCTGTTGGCACAGCAGACTCCTGACTCCCCCAACAGCCCCTGTGTCCTCCCACGGAGTAATGTGGGAGGAGGTCAGGTGGGAAGGACTGACCGAGGTGATTCTTCGAATAGCAGGACTCAGACTCTAGAAGTGTCTAGTTGTCTCTTCAATTCCTAACAAGGGCAGTGAAGCTGGCAAGCTGGTTGTTTGCCAGGGTCTTGAGCCTAGTGACTTCGGCAGGACATGCTCTGGGTTTGATGTGGAGATTGCCAAAGCAGAAGCTGTGGTAATGGTTCTCAAAGGCTGGTGTGCCTAAGAATCTCCTGGGGAGATCCCTGGCCCCACCCACAGTCTGATCCAGCAGTGCACACATGGGCCTAGGTGTCTGAATTTTAATAAATACCCCGTGCTGTTTTCCAACACCAATTCTCTGACACCTATCCTATTCTGACACTGACCACCTGGAATTAGCATCAGACTCCTCAGGTGTAGGGGCTCAGGCCCAGAAGACTGCCCTCACCTTAGATGCTAGTCCTGAGTCCTGGGTCCCTACTACCTGCACTTCTGTCTAATTATTCTGACACTGACCACCTGGAATTAGCATCAGACTCCTCAGGTGTAGGGGCTCAGGCCCACAGGACTGCCCTCACCTTAGATGCTAGTCCTGAGTCCTGGGTCCCCAGGCTACCTGCACTTCTGTCTAACTTGGCTACAGATTCAAAAGTTCCTAAACCCCCAACCCCTCTCAGGTTTGAAAATTTACTAGAATGACTCAAAGAACTCAGAAAGCCCTATACTTACAATGACTGCCTTATTATGAAGGGTGAAACTCTAGAACAGACAAACGGAAGAGATGCATAGGGCAGGGTAAGGCATGGGGGCCAGAGCTCCCATGCCCTCTCTGGGTGTACCCCTATCAGCACATCAATGTGCTCACCAACCGGAAGCTCCTGAACCTTGTCTTTCAAGAGTTTTTTTTGAGTTTTCATTGTGTAGGCATAATTGATTAAATCATTGGCCATTGGTAATTGAACTTAATCTCCAGCCTCCCTCCCCTTCCTGGAAGTTGGAGATTGGGCTGAAAGTTCCAATCTTTTAATCACATGCTTGGTCTTTCTGTGGTGACCAGCGTTTCCCTTGAAACTAAGGGCCCACTGTCTTAGTCTGTTTTGTGCTGCTATAACAAAATCCTTAGGCTGGGTAATTTACAAATAATAGAAATTTATTTCTCACAGTTCTGGAGACTGGAAGTCCAAGATCAAGGTGCTGGCAGGGTCAGTGTCTGGTGAGAGCTGCTTTCTGCTTCACAAGATGGCTCCAAATTGTTGTGTCCTTGGGAGGGGAGGAGCCCTGTGTCCTCACATGGCGGGAGAGAGAAGGACCAAAGGGCCTACCTAGTTCCCTTGAGCCCTTCTAAGGGTACTCAACGCACTTATGAGGGTGAAGCACTTCTGGCTTAATCATCTCCTAGCAGCCCCGCCTTTTAATACTATCACATTGGGTCTTACGTTCCAACATATGAATTTTGGGGGGACACATGCATTCAAACCATAGCACCCACCAAGAGTCATCTTACTAGCATAATCTCAGGTATGGTTTGAAAGGAGCTCCTTATGTATAACAAAAGATGCTCCCATCACTCAAGAAATTCCAAGAGTTTCAGGAGCTCTGTTCCAGGAACTGAGGACAAAGACCAAATATTATTTTTTATTATACCACAACCCCAGGTGATTCTGATGCATGTGGCCATACGTTGAGAACCACTGTGTAAGAGGATAATGCTTGAAAACTCCAAGTATCTGCACCATTTTGGTGAGCAGAGAATTGTTTTGGATGTAAACTGCTCCCTGCACTATAATGTCCTTCCCTCCTCTTCCCTTCAGTAAAGTCCTTCGAGAGACAGTTGTAGCCTGTCTCTCAGTCCCCACTGAGTCCCTCCTCTTGGTGTTGCATAGTGCAGTGCTCATTTGTAGAATCCTCTTGTGCTGCTCCTTAAATCCTGCATGTGTCTGCCTGTCTCATCTCCCCAGCTGCCCAGGGATCCTGCCTCACACTTCTTTCATGAACCCCGATGTGGGATTTAATATCTGTAGAGCATATACTCAAAGGAAGATCTCAATAAGTGCTTACTGGGAATAAGTGAAGATGTGAATGCTGGACCTGATATAAGTGGAAGTGCGAGTGGCTTGTGTACAATTTGGACATCATAAATTCTTGCCCATCACCTGAGTGACTCCAGCACTGAGACTCATTTCCTTATCTTGAACCAGATGATTTGGAATGAATGTCTAAGCAGAACTTCTGCTTCAGAACCGACCACTACTAACTACCATGCAACCAACTTTGGGGACAAATTAGTAGGTGTGATCAGTGGAATGAGCACTGGACTTAAAATCAAAGGATCTTGGTTCACAGCCTGGCTCTGGCCCTTGCTAATTGGGACACCCTGGGGTAAGTTGCTAGCTTGATGGTTTCCTTCACTCGGCCATCCATTCAATCATCTTTCATTGAGAACCTACTGTACGCTGTATACTGAGCTATACACTTAATACATTATCTCCTTAATCAGTACAACACCTATCTAGAGTAAATAATCATTTTCCAAATTTATAATTTTAGAGATGAGGAAAGAGCCCATTTCTGTGCCCTCCTTTGCAATTGTACCCTTCAGTCTCCACACCTCCTTCCCAGGGTTCCTGACCTCTGAGCCCTGGGACACAGTATTATCATTTATCCTGAATGGCTTCTGAGAACTCATGAGCCCATAAATGGCACTCAAGCTTGAATAAAATTTTAGAGTTGGAAAGAACTTGAGAGATGGTCTAATTCACACGTGTTCAAATAAGGACTCAGAGCCAAGATCCCAAACTAGGGAATGAGAGAAGACATTTCCACAATACCTCCTTTTATGCCCCTAGGTCTCTCTTGCTTTGGCCTCTCGTCGGTTGAGGGGTGGGGAGCATTCATGAGGAGTGCTGCCAGAACTTGGACCTCTGCAGAGGCTGGCCACTCTGAAGTGTCCATCCCGACAGTCAGGACCAAGGAAGAACCAAACATGGTCACTACTGCAAGTCTTCATCCAAACTGGACTGTCTAGGTTGATTCCTACCTGATTTGTCCATTTCTACACCAGACTAATCAGTATAAAGAAACCAAACCTATGTGAACCGGGGGGCAGGAAGGGGAATGGAAATTGATGCATTTGTCCCAAGAAACCCTTGTGTGTTCCTGAGCCGGATATAACTTACGAGGTTCCTAGTGAAAACTCAGGGCTTCTCTTCAGCTCTCGCCACTGGTAAGGTTAGAAGACCAGACGTGTTGGGCCGGCCCGGTGGCGCACTGCTATAGTGCGCCGCTTGGGAGTGCAGCGGCGCTCCCACCGAGGGTTCGGATCCCACATACAGACCGGCCACTCACTGGCTGAGCGAGGTGCGGGCGCAACACCGAGGGTTGCGATCCCGTTGCCGGTCACGAAAAAAAAGAAAAAGACAAAAAAAGAAGACCAGACGTGAAAAAAGTCGGGGTTAAACTGCTGCCTGGCTAAACAAAATAAAGACACAGTGTTCAACGTTCGCTTTTAAATGTATGAGCATTTGTTGTTATGTTAAAAAAAACCAAGCCCAGTGGGAAGTGTAGTTACATGGGCTAGTTTTAATAGACTGTACCACATCCCTTCACCCCCAGAACAAAACCGTCCAACAACAGGAGTGCTACAGCTGGAATGCATTCTGCATTTCTAATCTGAATATTTGCCCATGATTATACTTTTTTTTCCTCACAGCATTCCCATACCCATAAACATACATTTAAAATCAAGACCCCAAATCCCTTAAATAAAACCTGTTTCATGAGTCACACTCTTCATCCAATTCAAGCTTAGTGGCTTGAAGAAAAAACCATCACTAACTACAATCTGAATTCACAAGTGAGGTCCTAAACGCCAGTCGAGTCCCCAAAGTCTTATTTTATGAATAGCAAGATGTGTTCTTTTGTGTGTGGCCTCTTGCAGAAATAGTGGCTTGAAGAAAAAACCATCACTAACTACAATCTGAATTCACAAGTGAGGTCCTAAACTCCAGTCGAGTCCCCAAAGTCTTATTTTATGAATAGCAAGATGTGTTCTTTTGTGTGTGGCCTCTTGCAGAAAAGAGCTCTGGTAACGTAAAGATTTTCTCTGTTTGACTTTGGAAGTAATCAAGTGACCTTTCTGTTGTGTTGTTGTTAGCAGCAGATTTGCCCTCCAGATTACATTTGATATAAGCTGACATTAAAGATCATTTTGCTTTCCCTGGGTCAGACAGGTCACAAGCAAGAGAGGGGACTTATGGGACAACGAGAGAAAACACCACTGCACAGTGAGGATCAAGAGCCTCATGCGCAGTAGGACCCTATAGATTTTGAAAAGCACAGTTCTTGTGTTGAAATGAATTTTGCCTCGGGCTTGTCCTGTTGCTAAGAAATCAGAGACTATCTGCAACAGGCTCTAGAGAAATACAAACTGTACATTTGCTTCAGGGCTTTTCCTCAACTATCTGTGCCTGGACAAACAAAACTGCATTTCTTGGCTTCCTGCCCATTTGGAGTGGGGAAGCATCCTGCTACACTGGCAAGACATCAACCAGAGTCTACAGGAGAATGAACAAGAAGAATGGCCACTTATCCACGAATGGAGAAAATTCGCTTGCAGGATTTGAGGTCTGCTGCACACCACCGAGAAAACGCCCATCAGTAAGGGTAAGAAATCCTTCTCTGTCCTCCCTGTAGCATTACCTCCACAGTCCAAATGTCACCCACACTTTAGAACTAAACCAAAGCCTTAGCTAACAGCCAAGAAGGAGGAGGCAGACAAATGGGTCCTCATTTTTGACCAAATGGGTGGAACTTTTAAGGAATCCTGATTGCGTTATGATCTGACTTTGAGAGGTTCCTCACCACTGAATGGGCACATCTGGATGTTCAGTGCAGTGAGGGGACTTCCAAAATCTTCAGAGCGAGGCGGGATAAGTATGCTGCTGGGGTGAGGCACTAGGGGGTAGGGGACTTGGAGAGCACAGGAAGGTCCTGACATAGACGTCCAAATTCAATTCAAAACCAAGCAGCAGCAACATTGTTACAGCTGTTCTGTACATGGTCCCTGCTCTCTGAATTCAGATGTTTATGTCTTCCCTGCCACTGAGGCTGGTACCGTTGGAGGTAGGCAGAGCAGATCTGATCACTGGAGTGTTCTTGCATATTTTATTTCTTAAAATGTCATGTTCTGCCCCATGTTCTGCCCACACCAATGATCAGCCAGACTTAGATGCTGCCCACCAACACATGGTAAAATAGAATCCATAAGCAATATAACAATGAGTGTTGCCTGAGCATTTGTTAGGCGCCAGGCCCTCTACTATGTTGGAGGATTCATTGAATCTTCTCTACATGTTTGTGAGGTCAGGACTTTTACTAATCTAAATCTATAGATGAGGTGAGCAAGGCTCAGGGAGGTGAGGTGACCTGTCCAATGTCACACAGTCAGTTTCTGAAGGGGCTGCAACTTCCGTCCAGCCTGACTGACTCCATGCCTTGTGTTCGGAACCATGGGTGTGAAGGTGTTTCCTATTAGTTGCAGCATGTAAGGTGATGCCCCCAGTTTAGCCTGTGCTGGGTATTTCTGGTATGCAGGCAGCCCTGAGAGCAGGGTGGCCCCATAGCCAGACTTCCTGAGAGGGTTTTTTGAGGTTCTGCCCAGGAGGAAAGGCTGATCTGCTCCATTTTGGAGCCATTGGATAGTGGATCTTGGAAAGCAGGGTCCAGGCATGTAGTAGATGCTTAATAAATATCTGTGAAATGATAGAGCTGATTTTCCATTACACAAGACCTCATCAGTTCCCCAAACTCCAACCCTGGAAATGGGGGGTATTGGCCAGTCTTTTGGGGGAGTCATAGGATGCTGTCCGGAACTTTCACTGATAAGCTGAAGAGCTTGGGGGTGGCAGTGCCCAGCACCATGCTGGCAGAGGAAGAGGCGAGTTTTCAGGCTGGACTGTTACAGCCACGCTTTCTCCCAGAAGCTGACTCCACCAAGCAGGAAGCTGGGTAAAGACCTGGAGCAGAATGTGTACTCTGAGGAAATGATCTCGTGGAGGTAGAGAGTGGAGCATGGTTACCAGTGGGTGTGGAGGGGAGGGGGGAGGGGAGGGGAAGAACTTGGCCAACAGGTTGCAGGTCACAGTTGGATAGGAGGAATAAGTTCGGGGGTTCTGTTGCACAGTGGGGTGACTGAGGTTAACGATATTGTATTGTAGGTTTCAAAATACCTAGAAGGGAGGATTTTGAATGTTCTCACCACAAAGAAATGATAAATATATGAGGTGATGGATATGCTAAATACTCTGATTTGACTTTTACACAATGTTTTCATGTATTAAAACATCACATTGTACCCCATAAATATGTACAATTGTGTGTCAATTAAAAATAAAACAAAACAGAAAAAGAACTGGAGCAGAGATGCTAAATGTTCTGAAAACCCAGGATTATCCTCCTTTTTCTCTAAGGCTCAGAGGATGAGGACTATAGACTCATTTTTTTTTTTTTTAATTGAAGCTTAGTTGACTATACATATTTTTGGAGTACAAAGTTGACTATCAATGTTGTGGACAATACATGATGGTCAAATCAGGATAGTTAGCTTATTCATCATTGCAATTAGTAGTCCTTCTCTGTGTCCATTAACCAATTTTTAAAAATATTATTTATTATAAGCATATTATTATTGCAAATCGTGATTTTTCTTTATGCCCTTTACCCAACCTATCCCTCCCCAAGCTCACAAAGGAAGGAAGGAAAGAAAAGACCTAAACAATTCCTTGAACTTTCTCTGATGACTAGTGATGTTGAGCATTTTTTCATATACCAATAAGCCATTTGTATATCTTCCTTTGAAATGTGTCTATTCATCTCCTGTAGACTCTTTGACCACAAAGGAGCAGCCAGATTGAGTTAATTCTAAATAATCCAAGAAAGAGAGCACAAAAACAGTGGAGAATGTAAAGTGTGTTTTCACACACATTTGCATTATTCTCAGCTTTGTAGGTTAATGGTGATCTGTGTAAATAAGAACCATGTGGACCTTTCTTTTAAAACTTTCAGAAATACTTGTTTCTTTTAGTAGGCAAAGCCCTTCCTATCAGTCAGTATTTTAACATGAGGGCACCAAAATTTCACAAAGGAGTCCAGTTTTAAAATTAATAAACCATTTTGTAACTAAAACGCTAGCAGAGGAAATTGCCTCAGGAAAGAAGAAAATGTGAAGAAGCATTTGCAGTGACTTCTATTGCAAAAAGTACAATACAAATGCAAAATACTTCCCATGTGGCTTAGCAAAATTATACCTTAGACATTTAGTCAAAGCAACCTGTTAAAACAAAGTGAATTTCTCTGCACTTATAATTGGGTAGATAAAGGCTCTTCGCTGGGAACCAAGGCATCTCACGTGAGGGCAGGAATCATCTGGGGAAGGATTGGAGACAACCCCAATCACTACAGGAAGGTTCCAGGACAGTATAAGGAGAGCAGATTGCTTACACAGGCCTCAGCAGGTCAAAGAGTTCCAGTAAGGCAGGTGTTAATGCTTTGTTTGCCTGCAATGCGGTCTGGGGGGTGGGGCACTCTTTTTCATAACCAGTGGATCCGCAGTGTCTGATTGTTCATTTTGTTGCTATTTGTGCAGTGCGCAACAATGTGTCGCGTCTTCCCTAGCACTGATCTCCCCTGTGCTGACTCATCATGAAGAGTTTGCTTTGGTGGACTCTGTCGCCATCAATTACTCCTCAGCTCTAGGACACATGGGCAGGCGCTACACTGGGGAGAAAATGACGGCCCTGGCTTTAGCCACCACCATCTCTCTCCTGGATGATTGTGATAGTGTACCCTTATTGTTACCAGCTATTCTTATGAATAAGAAAGATCATGTCACCCCCTGTGCCTGGCTCCCCATTTCACTGAGAGTAAAGGCCAAAGCCCTTCTAACCTCCCTTGCCCAACTGCTTTTTTTATTTTTTGGTGGCTGGACAGTATAAGGATCTGAATCCTTGACCCTGGTGTTAACAACACTGTGCTCTAACCAAGGGAGCCGACTGGCCAACCTCCAACAGCCCTTTCCAATATGCCCCCTCCAACCTTCCAGGCTCTGACCCCAGGTCCTACCCATGCCCTGGGCCCTGAGCTTCCTCCACTCCAGCCACGCTGGCCTTTTTGCTGTGCCTGGAGCTGCCAGCCTTCTTCCACCCATATCCACATGGCTCACTCCTTCCCCTTCTTCAGTCTGTGCTCAAATATCATGTTTCCTGACGATCTCATGTAATACTACAAACTGTCCCGCTCCTCCCCTTCTCCCATCCTGATCTCTTACACCTTCCTTTACTTTCTATTTTTTCCGAGACACTAATTACCCTCCAGCGTACTATATAGGTTACTCATTTATTATGCTTTTTGTCTGTCTCTCTCCTGGAGATGCCAGCTCTCTGAGGGCAGGGATCTTTGTTGTATTTATGACATGTCCCAAGCCCCTAGAACACTGCCTGGCACATAGTAGGTGCCCAATAAATATTTGTTGAATGAATGAATGAATGAATGAAGCAAACATACAAACAAGCTCCCTCCTGCCACCACTGGTCATTCCCTCCAACAGCCACGATGTGGATGGCATTTCCTAAGCACCAGAATCCCTCCCTGCTGGCTATGCGTTTTACAGTCAGTGGTCGCAGGATTCTATCATCAAATGCTCACCGAGGGTCCCTCCAACAGCCACGATGTGGATGGCATTTCCTAAGCACCAGAATCCCTCCCTGCTGGCTACGCGTTTTACAGTCAGTGGTCGCAGGATTCTATCATCAAATGCTCACCGAGGGTGTGCTGAGCTGAGGCGGTATCAAGAAAGGGAGTAGTACAGACGTGTTCCCCATCCCCTTAGTGGTGTTAGATGTGACATGAACAAGCAGAAGGGATGCAAGTGAGCGAGGACCAAACCAAGGAACAAAGGTCCAATATACAATTGACTGCAAAGTGACTGCATCATACACACAGCAGAGGTGGTCGTTTAGCAATAGCTTCTAAGCTCCAGCTTTCGCTACGATATATCCTGACTCTTCCAGCACCACCTAAGCCCCATCCTGACTGACGGCATGGCTATCATCTGGACTAAGCATGGGACGGAGGGGCCCTGCGGCTGCCGCCTCATCACTAGTGTCACGCTTACATGGCCTTAGCACAGGCACATCGTGTGTCAGGAAATGGTAGAGGCTGTTGCTGAAGAGCTCGGGTTCTTGGGGCGTACAGCCTGGATTCCCATCCTGTCCCTGTCACTTGAGCACCTTGCCTAAGCTCTCAGGGACTCGAGCTCCTCCAGGATTCCTCGGCTGGGAAATCAGCCTCCCATGAATGAGGTAATCCCTGTAAAGTGCTTAGAAGAGTGCCTGCATAGGGTGACCCCTTCACTGATGTTAATCATCATCGTCGTTCCCGAGGAAGTCACTATACACCTTGCCAAGCTGTGCCTGATCTGCAAGTTCCCCATCAGTGTGCCCCCCAACCTTATTTCCCATGGTCATCTCTCCACGGTGCTGGACCCCTCTCTTCTCCCCCAGCCTCGAACTCCTTGTTCTGCTTTTTCCTCTTTGTTCTTGCTTCTTGTATCAACTCAGCCCTAGAGTTTTCTTCCCCGTTCCTTCTCTGGTCCTTCCAAATTGAGCCCCAGTCCCCGCTCAGGCTGCATCACCTTCTGCCTGGCTGCCCCCAGCCCCTCTGCCCTCTCCCTTCTCTGCAGGCTTGTGGAGTTTATCTCCTGAAGCACGGTCAGTGCTGTTGATTGGGAGTCAGCACACATTTTGTTTGTTTGTTTGTTTTGCCTCTCTCAAGGACCTTCTGAGAAAGAACATTGGTCCTGCAATTGCCAACCTTCGCTGAGCCTTTATCTTCATTCTTGTTTTCCCAGGTGCAGCCTGGCCCTGGAAAATAGCCCTACTCAGCCCAAAGATGGAAGAGAG
Source organism: Galeopterus variegatus (assembly GCF_000696425.1). Taxonomy (NCBI): domain Eukaryota; kingdom Metazoa; phylum Chordata; class Mammalia; order Dermoptera; family Cynocephalidae; genus Galeopterus; species Galeopterus variegatus. The sequence goes on along the minus strand of NW_007729943.1, from coordinate 99,618 downwards.
TGTTTCATTCATTCGTTCAACAAGTATTTATGGAGCACAAACTAAATGCTTGGTACAGCATTTATCATTCCTTCCCCACAGGAGCTCACATCTTCTGGAGATGACACTGAAATATGTATTAAGTTATAATGCAGCACTGTGTGGGAAAGGCGGTTGTCACCTGGCTTACTGGAATGAGTGTGGCATTGGAGGCAGCCTCAAGGCCTTTGAGTGCTGGCTGTGCCACTAACTGGGTGTGTGACCGTGGACAGGTTGTTTAACCTCTCAGACACTCAATTTCCTCATCTGTAAAATGGACTGATAACCCTTGTTCCCCAGAGTCATTATTTTCTATTGCTCTTGGGCATTCACTCAGCTGGTAGCCTAAGGATGGGTGGGTGGAGGTGGAGGGGCCAGGTCCTTAAAGTTGCCAATGACGTTATCTTACTTTCTTCAGGCTTCAGCGTCTCAGTGTGGAATAGCTGTTTCTGGGATAGATGCTCAGTTTTTCAGAGTCTCTTCCTTCGCTCTCCTCTCTAAGAGGTGTCCAGTGCTTGTGCAGTTGTTCTCAATCTGCAGTGATTTTGTCACCCAGGGGACACCTGCAGATGTTTTTGATGGTCACTGCTGGAGAGGGGGTGCTACTGGCATCTAGTGGGTAGGGGCCAGGGATGCTGCTAAATATCCTATGATGCACAGGCAGCCCCTTCAGTGAAGAATGATCTGACCCAAGTATCAGTAGTGCTGAGGCCGAGGAGCACTGGTCTAGAGGGGAGAGCACGAGTTCTCCTGACTGTGGTCCCTTGCTGAGGTCTGTGGCTATGGAGCCTGCACTGTGTCTCTCAGCTCAACAAGGCGGCCAGGACCACTATCCTCCTTGCTCCCCACTTTGGCTCTTGCTGGCATGACAGACTTCTCTGAATTTCAACTTTGACCTCTAGCTGACCTCTCTGGTGGGGTCGCCTCAGCTCCTTGGCAGGCCTGTTGGCTCTCTGCTCCCTTCACCACACGGGAGCCAGGGGAGGTGCAGGAACATGAGCTCAGGACTCCTCTTGGCCTAACTCGTGTGGGGCCACCTGTCAACTCTGCCCTGCCTTCCTGTACTGGCACAGTGATACCCAGTAATGGAAGTCACCTCCTGGAGTTCCCAGTGAAGAGCAGAGTTATCAGGACCCCTTGATCTCCAGCTTTCCCCCAATCTGTCTGCAGCCCAGCTCCACCTGGGATCCCTGTCCAGAGGTGGGGGGAGGCGCAGGACTCTTGGGTCTGACTCTCTGCCCCCCTCTTTCTTTCTGCTCTACCACTTTCTCTCAGGCCCAGAAGGCTTTCTATTACTTCCCCTCCTGTCTGGCACATACGTCGCCCGCCCCCACTGTATTCTTGTCCTTCCAGGATGGCATTTCTCCTCCCTCTTCCCTGGGGCTACGTAATATCTTCAGGGAATGCGACTAGGGAGTGAGACGAAAGGCACACCGTCCACATTTTCCAAGTGTTTTTCCTGTTACACAATATACATATGTGGCGTATTCCTGCTGGCACAGGCCGAGACCACCGCGAGCCTTCTGCAAGGGCGAGCTTCCCCCTTGCTGTGGGACAGCGCCAAGGAAGGAGAGAGGGGAAGGATGGCAGCTTCCCGCTGGTGCCTGTGAACGCATCGCTCTTCGATTTCTCATTGAAACTCGTCCCTCGCTTCTCCGAATGAGGGAGGGTGCTTCTCATGAAGTCACCTGGCCCTTTCCTAGACCGAGCAGCAGCAGGGCAGGCCAGCACCTGCTCAACGCTCGCCTGCTTTATCTTGTTTTCTATGGGAACCACTGCAGCTGTTAACTCTTAGTAAGGAGCGTTAACAGCAGTCGCCTCATGGCAGGGGTTGAGACTTTGGCCATGTGTTTTAATTAATAACAATGCTCTGCTCTGTTTATGCCAAGCTATCTTTGAGAAACATGTCCCAGGAAATCAATTGCATTGATCTTGCTGTGGTCTCCTGAAATCTTAAAACGGGAAAGAGAGAGAGATATATATCTTAAGAAAACACTGTTCCATTACATTATAATTTCTGGTTTCAGTAATTATGATTTGGTAAATTTCTTTTTATCATACAAGTGGCAAAATGCAATTAAACGGTATCAGTGTAAAAGAAAAATAATGAAGTTTTTCTTCCATTAATCACTTGGAAAAAAAAAACACGTTGGGACTTTATGTTCTTTTAACAGTTTTTGTAATTTAAAAAGTCCTGCTTATATCACTGTATCTTTGTGAAGGTAATAAAGAAGAGCATAACTGTTCGTTTTATTATAAATTATAATTTTATGAACGTCAGAAATGCAAACTTGTGAACTTCTGTTCGTGTTTATATGTCAACATACTTAAGTGCCAGCAGATGTTCTGTGATCAATAAGACACAATTTATATACATTATCTTGAAGTGTCCTTGGCTGGAAATGTTGTTTGGCAATATCCAAATTATGGCTGAATATGAATGATGATAATCAATAAGCAGGGTACCATCAATATGGCTATTGTGGCAAATTATATTTCAGCAGAGGAAGTAAAATAACTATGGATTTGAATTAAGTTTGTAAACCCAACCATGATTTTAAATAGACTGGTGGGTCCAATTGGGAGTTTAATGGTGCCAAAATTAACCTTTGTGTTGCTAAGGATGTACAATTGCTAGCAACGTTGTATTATTTTGCAAAATGTTTGCTCCTTGAGTAAACTTAAATCCAATAAAACAGCTGAAATATCTCATTTGCATTTGCAGCAAATAAAATATATCAGACTTTTCTTGATACCTGGTAATGTCAGTGTTGCTAAGGATGTACAATTGCTAGCAACGTTGTATTATTTTGCAAAATGTTTGCTCCTTGGTTAAACTTAAATCCAATAAAACAGCTGAAATATCTCATTTGCATTTGCAGCAAATAAAATATATCAGACTTTTCTTGATACCTGGTAATGTCAAAACTGTCAATTGTATGTATATATCACATTTTGTTTATTCATTCACCTGTCAATGGACATCTGGGTTGTTCCTACCTTTAAGCTATTGTGAGTGATGCGGCTATGAACATCAGTGTACAAATATCTATTTGGGTCTTTGCTTTCGATTTTAGAGGTGGGATTGCTGGATCATATGGTAATTCAGTGTTTAATTTTTTGAGGAACGGCCAGACTGTTTTCCACAGCAGCTGCACCATTTCACATCCCCACCAGCAAATCCTCAAGGTTTTCAATTTCTCCGCATTCTCACCAATACTTGTTATTTTCTGTGGTTTTTTTTTTTTTAAATAATAGCCATCTTAATGGGTGTGAAGTGGTATCTGCTATTTCATCTTGAGTCAATGGTTCCCATCCCTGACTGCTATTAGAATTACTTGGAAAACTTAAAAAACAAAACAAAACATCAGACCAATTGAATCAGTCTCTCTGGGGGTCGGTTCTGGCATCAGTATAAACAAACAAATGTACATCCAGGATTGGAACTTCTGACAAATAATCTTGTTAAGGAAAGCTTTAAGTAGTTCAACTAGTTTGACATCAAATTAGTTTCTGTTATAGTTTTATTTTAGCTAAAGTACAGGAAGTTTTTTTAAAAAAAATATTAATCTGTGTAAGATCAAAGGAAGTTGTAACTTAGATATCCTCAGTGTGTTCGGAGCGTTCACAAAAGCCAGTGAGCCTGAATATGGTCATCTGGAAATGCCTGAGCTGCTCAATCCATCAAGATGATGAGGATCTGCATTCTCTGAGCCCTTTCTCCTCGTCCTCCTTGTGAGAGTGGAGTCACTTCTGAGGGACTGCCTGAATGAGTTATAAGAATCCTGGACTGTGATCATAAGGAGTCAAGTTTTGAGTCTCAGCCCTGCAGCTTCCTGGTCCTGACCTGGGGCTGTGGTCTGTAGACCCCCAGCAACACCTGGGAATAGGTTAGAAATGCGGAATCTCGGGCCCTACCCAGACCCGCCGAATCCCACTCTGCCGTATAAAAAGATCCTCAGGGGACTCAGGCAGATCTAGAGCAAGTCAGGTCACCCCTCTGAGCCTTACCTTCCATATCTTAGTAATGGGGGATCCTAGTATCCCCTCTGCTTCCCCATAGGGTATATGTGAGGACCAAATGCATGGTATGAAAGCATTTTTGCATTTGCATTTTTTTATTGGGTTAAAATATACATGCCAAAATTTACCATTTTAACCATTTGGGGGTGTACAGTTCAGGGGCATTAAGTACATTTGCACTGTTGTGCAACCATCACCACCATCTATCTCCAGAACTTATCTTCCCAAACTGAAACTCTGTACCTGTTATCACTAAATCCCTGTTCCACACACACAACCCCCCCGCCCCTGCCCTGGCAACCACTGTTTTACTTACGTCTCTATGAATCTGACTACCTAGCCACCTCATGTAAGTGAAATCATGCAATGTTTATCCTTTTGTGATGGGCCTATTTCACTTAGCTTGATGTCCTCAAGGTTCATCCATGTTGCAGCATATGTCAGGATTCCATTCCTTTTTAAAGCTGAGTAACTGTCAATTGTATGTATATATCACATTTTGTTTATTCATTCACCTGTCAATGGACATC
>NW_007729943.1:92974-94779 GCF_000696425.1 Galeopterus variegatus | reverse complement strand
CTGAACATCTTTTCACGCAAGTATTGGTTGTAAAATATTTTATACCATGTATGCTGTTGTTATTTTGAGATTATTGTACTGAGCTCTGAAAGTACTGAGTACTTACTTTAAGAAATGTTACAGATTTCCTCCAGCTGTTTTAGGAGTAAACTACCCAGATTTTTTTCTGGAACATGAGTAAGTTATAAATATCATCTGTGAATTGAATCTTACAGTCTGAAAATAATATAGCATTTGCCTTAGTTTCCTCATCAATGAAATGAATAACCCTACCATGTAGAGGTGTTTTGAGAATTAAGTGAGATAATACATGTAAAGCGCTTAATGAATGTACATGAAGCATCGACTGTCATTTGCTCTTACTGCACGAGGGTGGTGATGGTGGTGATTACATGATGGTTCTGAGAAGAGGAGAGACCTGAGCTGGGTGTTGCAGGGTGCCTGGATGATGAGAGGCAGAGGAAGAGAAGGGCGGCAGGGCGGTGCACTCAGGAGCAGGGCACGCATGTTTGGGGCACTTGTTCATGGCACTGGAGAGCAGTGGAGGACAAGGCTGTGAGGGCAGGTTGGGACTAGATGGTAGGGGCACGGAGGCTTCTGAAGGCAGTGGGAACCACTGAGGGGTCTGTGTTGGGAGTAAGATGATCAAAGCCAGCCCATGTTTATTGTTCTTCCCAGGCAGGCATGATCCTCAAACCATAGTAGCAGCACTCCAGACCCAGGGCTTTGATCTTAACCATTGCCACTGTTTGCCTTTTGTAGAGTACCTTAGGTATTTACAAAGTACCATGGAATCAGTTTCATTAGTCAAGAGATAAGATTAATTAGATGTTTGAGGCGTTGCCAAGACTGGACTTGGCTTTGAAAAACTGAGGCATTACAGAAGGTTCAAATGGTGGTTCTCTCAGCAAATCTATGAGCTGTGACCTCAGAGTATTTTTAGTATGCAGAACACCATAGCAAGAGTTCCCCCAAAGGGAAAAACCTGGTTCCTGCCTTCAAGAAGACTACAGCCTCATCCAGGAGGTGTGGGAGTGCTGCATTAATACAGAATGGGGTATTTTCAAACAGATACTACACAGTACTCATGGGAAAGTGCTGGGGTTGGAAGTAGGAGTGTGGTCTGAGGGAGGCCTGGAACCTTCTTCTATCCTGCTGTATTTTAGTAGAATTGGCAAAGAATATCAATGTTTATAACAAACGGTCTGACTTTTCTTCTGTCTTTAATGGAAGTAATATGCAAATTACTAATAAGATGTTACTTTAAGATGAACTTTCTAGTTCTCCCCAACTAGATAAGAGAACAATAAACAAACAGGTAAAGTATTTACATTTCTGTTGAGGAGAGTGATCATTTCAAGTAAAGGGATTTGGCTTGAGGGATGACTATTAATGCCTTTAGTAAATAAAAATGTATGTTTGAGATTTTATGTATTATGCTTTTCTTACCTAGTTAAGTCTGTATTTTTATATGATATAATTCCGTAATTAAGGTGTTAGAAATGGTCATACTAATCAAATAAATGATTTTAAATTAAAATGCCATCAGGATAATTAATGAATTTGTTAAGTTATATTCATTGATTTGGAGAACTCAGAAGTCTTCAGTTTTATAGGATACCCCATAAACAGTTACACACATGCCAAAGGACTTCCACAGGAGTGATAACCAAAGATCATTTTTGTAAGAGGCAACACTCTGGTAGGTATTTCTCAGGCTTCAGTTAGAAAAACAAAAACCATCCTAGGTATTTCATGTAGGAAAAGATTTAGCTGAAGGAATTTGATGCTTATAAAAAAAAAAA
>NW_007729943.1:87698-92044 GCF_000696425.1 Galeopterus variegatus | reverse complement strand
TAATTTACTTCCTTGGCTTTGACTAACCCCCATCTTGTCACATTCTATTAGGCTATATAATTTAAAACAGAATTGTTAGAAAAGGATTATTTTGGCAACTTTTTATTTGGTGGTATTTCCAAGTTTGCTAATCTTTTCAACTCTTTCCAGAAAATGTGATCTGATTAGCTCTTGCGATTACGGTGAGCTTCCCAGATATGGAGTCTTGGTTTAGTGATGTTTTAGGGAGTGAGATGAAGAATATTTGTGCTACAACTTCTAAGTCCAGGCTTTAAGCCAAATTATACCACGGACAATATCTATGAAATTTCTGAAATATGCCCAATTTCCCTTCTCTACCTTACTCTGAGTTCCTTATTGATCTTGGCTTAAGATAAAGTTATGAGCAAAGGAACAAAGTTGACATTTACCGATTATGACCCCCTGAAAGCCAATACATTAAGTAGAAAGAATGTATAGTCGGTATAACTCATTTATTCATTCATTAGCAAACAATACTTCCTACATGCCCTGCTGGAGGAGAGTGGGGATTTATCTATTCATTCGACAAATCTTCCTTGTGCTATGGACTGGTTTTCTCCACTTACCAGCCACTTGCTACTCCCCACGTTCACACAGATCCATTCTCCTTCCTCTCTGCCGTGCTCTGGCCTCCAGCAGGCTGGTTCCTGCATTAGCTGGGCCCCTTGCTTGCTGGCTTCCATTTGAGTTTGGTCAATGGGAGGAACCAGCAGGCAACTGAGGGTGAGAGACGTGAGAGGTGAAGTTTCCTCCCTGCACACTTCCTACCTGCACCTCATTTCTGATGGTGGTGTGAGCCACCATGCCTATGGCTTTTGCTGAATGGCCCTGACCTTAGAGTTCCCACTCTCGCTGGGTTCCAGTGACACTATCTCCTCCCCTTGTTCCTTCGGGTCTAGGGGTGGTAATGGCTTTCCACTCCTGCAGGTTCCTGGGTGCCCCGCCATCCTTGTGTATTTCAGTAATCTTGCCCTCACTTCTGTATGCAGTCTTTTCATTAATTTTTCTTCATTTAAACCACCTTGGGTATCAACTGCTGACCTTCCAAAAGACCATCCAGAATCACCTCTTGATCAAACAAAGCTGAGTTTATTATTTACTATCATAAGGGAAAGCATCACCTTGGGGGGACTTACTAGTGTTTCATAAGGGGAGTAGTTGTAGAGTTTTGGGATCTGAGTTCAAGTGGTTTAAGGTGGGTCTTTAAATTCAGGAACCTGATTAAAATTCGGCAAAGTTTATAATAAAAATTGTTTAGGGTTTTTGGACACAACAAATAGGAGAGAATTTTAAAATAAGACTTGATGAATAGTCATTTGATTGGCTGCAGATTTGCCTAGATGAGTGACCTACTGTCCTGAGAAGGGGGCTATTTACCCATCTGAACAACCCATTGTCCTGAGAAGACAGCTGGTTGAGCAATCTATTGTTCAGATAAATGAGTGTTGGAGGTATCTTATTGGTTTATGGCCTTATCTTCCTGGGCCAGCTAATTTCTTCAAGCAAATAGTAAAGCCATGTTGATACCAAGGTATCTGACAGGCAATTTGGTTTCCACATGTGGTCATTCTTCAGCCTGAGCTGAAGGACAGACCATTACATCTGGGGCTCTTCACCACCACCTGAGTTATGATTACGTATCAGCTTTCACCCCGCAGGTGCCAGCTTTCCAGGTTCTCATTGCTGGATGATCATGTGTCAGCTCATGTGATGAGACATTGGCTGCAGAGCAGCTTTGACAGTTCTGGAGATCACACATGTGAATATCACAACACAAACGAGAAAAGGAGGATTATGGCCAGAGCTTATAGTATGTTTCTGTGCCAGGAGCCAAGAGTGTGTAAATTAAACTAAGAGAGCAGATCTCATCCCTTGTCTTAAGAGCCCTAGAACCAGACTCTGATGCGGGTATTAGCCAAATCACCTAGTTTTACGTCATCTTTGTTTTCTGGATTTTTTTCTAGGAGTAGCGAAGATTCCGGGGAGCTCTGTAGGGGTGTCAGGACAGCCCTTGTTCCCCTCGAGAGGCTGGTATTATATCAAAAAGCCCTTCTATCTGACAGATGATGGGAGAAAACCAGATTGGAAAGAAATGTTTTACTGGCTTAAGAGAGAAACTGAAGGGGCTATAGTTCAACCCGGAAATAAAAGCTGGATTTGATTAAGAAACTGTTTTCATAATGGGTGGCTCAGAGACTCCAAAATTAGCTGGAAAATGTTCTTTCTTTTTATTCCTAATATTTGTTTTTTTTAGTCCTAATACTTGTAATCTGCTACATGGTCAGATTGTTTATCTACATTTTAAAGGCATTTTATACTTACCTCTACAAGACCCTTTTAATAGTAACATGATAACATTTTATTGGAATTATTTGCTTTCTGGTCTGGTCTGTCCTCCAGCTGGACCTGGCAGGCCCTCGAGGGCAGAGAGTGTGTCATGGTCATCTGGTACCTGCAGCTCTATCTCAATGCAGAGAGTAACTACTGCTGGCTTCCTCTGTTCCATAACCTGGTGTCACCCAGGGCTCAAGGGTGGCCTGGGTTCTTGGCCTATGCCCACCACGGAGAAGGAATTTGGCACTTTTCTTGATTCCTCTAATTAAAACCATAAGGCACCAGAGGGAAGTGGATGTTTTCCCTGAGTCTGTTCCTTTGTTGGTGGTGAGAGTTCATCTCACAGTGCCCTCAACTTTATGGGGTTAATCTGATGATTTAAGTGAGTCAATACATCCCAAGTGCTCAGAGATCAGTGCCTAGCACCTGGTAAGCAGGACACGAGTGTGGGTTGTCCTAACCGTCCCAATGGTGAGATGGAATAGCTCATATCTGTCTCTGAGGGTAAGCAGCCATTCAAAGGCAGAAGGCACAGGAAGGGAATTCAATGTGAGGGAAGACCACTCAGACGTCTAAGTAAGAGGGGGAAAAACTGTGAAAGGGGAAAATTCATTAGTTATTCACAGTCTTTTAGCCTCATTGTCAGGAGGGCGGGTCCTGGTAATTAGAAGGTCCTTTGTTTGCTGAAGGTGTGCAGGAGGCGAGGCTGCCCGGGAGAGGAGAAGTTGGTGCAGGGTGGGGTGGTTTCTCTGGCAAAGCTGCTGGCATGGAAAGTGGGGTGTCACTGGCTGTGGGAGGAGGGGGTATTGGGAGAGCAACCTGCCTCATGGGGTCACCTAAAACAACAGAAATTTATTCCTTCATAGTTCTGGAGGCCAGAAATCCAAAATCAAGGTGTCAGCAGGGTTGGTTCCTTCTGGAGGCCCTGAGTGAGCTTCTGTTCCTGGCCTCTCTGCTGGCTCCTGGTGCTTGCTGGCACTCCTTGGCTTTCTTTGCCAAGTAGTGGCATTTCTCCAGTCTCTGCCTCTGCCATCACATGGCTTCTTTCCTTTAGGTCTGTGTCTCCTCTTCTTGTAAGGACACCAGTACACACACACACACACACACATACACACACGAGGGTACTTCACAAAGTTTGTGGAAAAATAGAACTAAAAGGTAACATGAATCTTCCCATGAACTTTCTGAAGTCCCCTGGTGTATATATGTGTGTGTGTGTGTGTGTGTGTGTGTGTGTGTGAGAGAGAGTGAGAGAGAGAGAGAGAGAGACTGATTCACTTTAAGGAATTGGCTCATGCAATTGTAGAGAGTGGCAAGTCCCAAATCTGCAGGGTAGACCAGCAGGCTGCAGACCCAGGGAAGCGTTGATATTGTAGTTCAAATCCAAAGGCAGGCTGCTGGCAGAATTCTCTCTTCCTCAGTCTTTCTCTTAAGGCCTTCAACTGATTGGATGAGGCCCACCCACATGATGGAGGGAAATCTCAAAGTCCACTGATTTAAATGTTAATCTCATCTGAAAAATAGCTTCACAGCAACATCCAGATATGATGGACCAAACGTCTGGATACTGTGGCCTAGTCGAGTTGATACATAAAATTAACCATCACTGTGGGGACACTATTCAACCCTCTATGGTGAGCAAATTACTTACCCTTTTGGGAGCTCAGCTTCCTCTGCTGTAAAATGGAGGTGATAATACTGGTCTCACAGTTTTACTATAAGGATTAAATGAGGTAAGGCACAAAAAATGCTGTAGTAGACATTTAGAATTTTGTCTGTTCATCTTGTCTCTCTGCTGGGAATAGCAGCCCCTTCACTTGGGGAATGGTTTGCTTCACCAACGTGGGGTTCTGAAGGGTGTGACCACCTTCTTGTCCTCTCTCCTAAGCTGTCCTGGTGACCCCTGTCCATGTCTTCCATCTTCTATCCGGCAATAGGTGCACATTCCAATGTGTGCCAGTCAGACAGACAATTCTGGGGACTTTTTGACA
>NW_007729943.1:71572-87186 GCF_000696425.1 Galeopterus variegatus | reverse complement strand
GCAATAGGTGCACATTCCAATGTGTGCCAGTCAGACAGACAATTCTGGGGACTTTTTGACATGCAGCTGGAGGAAGAAGACTTTTCCTTACTTGTGGTGGAGCAAGGAAGGGCACCTGGGTCTGCCAGCTGTGGTTCCAGCCATGGGGAGAAAGTCGGGTTGGGCAGGGAGAATTTTTTGCTGTTGTTAGTCTGCGTTTTTGGAGGTAAGTTGACATATAAATTGCACAGATTTTAAGTGTGTAATTTGATCAAAGTTTAGACATGTGAACCCATCTCCACAATCAAGATAGTGAATATGTCCATCACTCCCGAAGTTTTCCTGTGCCCCTTGTCCCCCTCCCTCTTGCCCCATTCATCCCCAAGCAACCGCTGTAAATACCTTGTATCTTCTCTCACTGAAAATACCTTGTATTTTCTAGTTTTATATCAATAGAATCTATATTCTAGATTTTTGAAATCAGGCCTTTTGTCACTCTGCCTAATTATTTTGAGATTCTCCATGTCCTGGCTTGAATCAATAGTTCATTCCTTTTCATTGCTAAGTATAGATATAGCAGTTTGTATATGCAGTCACCTGTTAATAGATATTTGGGTTGTTTATAGTTTTTTGGCTATTACTGAAAAGACTGCTATGAACAATCATATACCTGTCTTTGTATGGACACATAGTTCCTCTTCATTTGGGTAAATACCTAAGGGTAGAGTGGCTGGATCATATTGCAGATGTCTTAGTTTTTAAGAAGCTGCCAAATCTTTTTCAATAGAGTTGGACTATTTTACATTCCCACCTGCAGTGTGAGAAAATTCAAGTTCCTCCATATCCTTACCAACANTTCTTTTTTTTCTTTGCCTGATTGCACTGGCCAGAACCTCCAGTACAATGTCAGATAGAAGTGGGAGAGTGAGCAAAACTGTCTTGTTCCTGATCTTAGCGGAGATGCATTCAGTCTTTCAACATTAAATATGATGTTTTAACTAAGTATGTAGTTTTTTGTAGATGCTCTTCATCAGGCTGAGGAAGTTTCGGTTTGCTAAGAGGTTTTTTCTTTAAAAAAAAAACAAGAATGGATGTTAGATTTCGCTTTTTCTGTATCTACTGAGATGATAATACAGCTTTTATTGTTTAATTTGTTAATAACATAAATTACTTTGACTTAACTTTCAATGTTAAACCAACTCTTCATTCCCAAGTTAAATCCCACTTGGTCATGGTGTACTATCCTTTTAATATATTGTTGGATTAGATTTCAGGGTAATGCTGGTCTCATAGAATGAGTTGGGAAGTATTCCTTCCTGTTCAATTTTTTTTGGAAGAGTTTGTGTAGAACTGGTGTTATTTCTTCCTTAAAAGTTGGTCAAATTCACCAATGAAGCCATCTGGGCTTGGAGTTTTCTTTGTGGGAAGATTTTAAGCTATAATTTCAGTTTTAAAATAGATACAGAGCTATTTGAGTTATCTATTTTTTCTTGACTAAGCTTTTGTAATGTGTCTTTCATGGAATTTTCTATTTCTTCTCAACTGTTGAATTTATAGGCATAAAGTTGCTTTTAATATTCTTTTATCATCCTTTTAAAATTCATAAAATATGCAGTGACATCACTTTTTTGTTCCTAATATCGATCATTTGTTTCATCTCTCTTTCGGTCCTGATCAGTTTGGCTGTAGTTTTGTCAATTTTATGGATCTTCTCAAAGAATTGGTTTTTGATTTTATTAATTTTCTCTATTGCTATTCTGTTTTTTATCGGGCAAAATGAATTTTTTTTTAGAGGGAAAGGTAAGGGACAGAATGGAAAAGATCCTGATGGTTTCTGATAGATTCTGATCTTGGTTCTGCTAGATTCTTCTTTATTGCTTAAACTAGTGCCAATGCATAGCAAATGCTCAAGGTGGCCCCTCTCCTTTTTTTTTTTCTCTACATCAGTTCCTTAATTTTGAAGGAATTGACTTAGTATACACAATATACCCCATTGGCTGTTCCCCATTTAGTATTTTGATTGAAAATACTCAGGCAGTTTTTAGTATATTTCCTGCTTCTCATGATTATATGATTACCTTGGTCAAGTTATTTCCCACATTGAACTCTGATTTTTCTCATTTTTAAGATGAGAGCTGGGTTTTTTTTTTTAGTGTTTTACAAACTGTGGGTTGTGATCCATTAGTGGGTCATAAAATCAATAAGGTGTGTCACAACCAACTACTAAGAAATGAAATAGAATAGAATAAAAATATCAAATGGCCTCACAAATAGTAAGGGTAAATATGAATATTATCTTGTGAATATATTTATAGTAGGTCAGGAGAAACATATTTACAAAACACTGGGTTAGATAATCTGTAATGACCATTCATTTGTTTGATTCTCTGTTTCTCCATAATGAATGTATTTTATATGCTCATCAGTGTGCAGAGAAAGTTGAACATGGAGTCAAAGTACATGATTTGCCAGCTTTGAGATTTAATGCCTGCCCAGCTGGGTTTCAGACTTATTTGGGACCTGTTACCCCTTTCTTTTGGTCTATTTCTCCCTTTTTGAATGCGAATATGTACCCTATGCTTGTCCCATCATTGTACCTTGGAAGTTGATAACTTGTTCTGATTTCACAGTTGGGACTTTGAGCTTTGGACTTTTGAGTTGAAACAAGTTAAGACTTCGGAAATGGAATGAATGTATTTACCTATGAGAAGGATATGAACTTCGGGGACTAGGGGTGGAATGATATGGATTGTGCCCCCCAAATTTTATGTATTAGTAGCTTGATCCCCACTATGACTGATAGGAGGGTGGGAAATCCTATTAAGGTAATTGCAAGGTGGGGCCTTGAAGAGGTGATTAGATTCTGAGGACCACAACTAGTGAATGGATTAATAATGGTGGTCATGGACGTTGTTCTGAGGGCTTTAAAAGGAGAGGGTATGAGCAGCTATCTCCCTCTCTCTCTCCCCTCCACTATTTTCTGCCATGTGAGACCCCTGCATTGCTGTAAAGCTGCCACCAAAGAAGATTCTCACCAGATGTGTTCCCTGGACTATGGACTTCCCAGCCTCTGAAACTGTAAGCATTAAATTTTGTTTTCTTACAAATTACCCAGTTCCAGGTATTTTGTTAAAAGCAACAGAAATTGTCTAATATAAGAAGTATGTCCCATGTGATATTATAATAATAAAATACCATATAATAAAATACCATACAATATAATACAGTACAATATAATATAATATAATATAATATAATATAATATAATATAATATAATATAATATAATATAATATAATATAATATAATATAATATAATAAATATAATATAATATAAAGCAAAACATTATTTGCGGTTTATCTGAAGTTCATTTTTAACTGGGCATCTGTTTTTATTTCCTAAATCTTGCAACTCTACTATCACAGCTAGAGCAGCAAGAAATCTGATCACTCTCTGTGTTGGCATAGGTTCAAAATAAGGTTTTTTGGAGCCATGTGGCTCTCTCTGGCTTTCTAACACCCTACATGCTTGTGTGCAACATTTGCTGGAGTTTCACCTCCCCAGTTGTAGTTTTACAAAGGATTCCATTCTTAAGATGGTTTTGAGGCTGAATGTTCAGACTTTTGTGCATCTCTGTAAATTTACAGAAGAGTGAAAGTTCACAATCCAGTTACCAAGGCTGCAGATGGGCTAAAAAAAATTGTTCCCAGTGTGGAAAGGCTGGGGATGATCAAAGGCTACAGGACAAACACTTCCTGCCTTCAGCAAGGAGCAGCTGCCGCACCACTTACAGACAGAGAGCTGGCTTGCAGTTCACTGCACTTGGCTCAATCCATGTGAAAACATGCATTAGGAAAAAGAGAGAGAGTTGTCTGCTCCAAGAGATTACTATTCTGTTAAGTTAGCTCTAATTATTTTAAGGAAAACTAGTGTGCAAAAATCTAAACTTGGAAAGTAAGTACAGGGGTCACTGGTCCTATGGGAAAGGCTACACAGCATGCTTCTTGCAGCATTGTTTGTGGCGGGGAGAAGAAAATAGAAAAGGAAAAAATACAATTTCCATCTAACGGGCCTGGTTGAGCAAATCATCACATATTTTCACTATGGCTGTTACTAAACACGAAGAGATAGAACCACAGGTACTGAACTGGAGGAGTATATGTACTATATTGATAAGTGGGAAAAAGTTAAATGAAAATGTGTATAATCTAATTTGTTATAGTAACAAGAATGAGAAGAAGAACTGAAATTCCACCAAAGCCTCAGTAAGTATATATGTATGCTTGTGTGTGTTTTTGTGAGAAGAGCGTGGAAGGATCCACATCAAACTGTCGATATTAATCACCGGGGTGGAATAGGAGCTGAAATATTAGGGAACTGGTAGGAAGATAATTAGCTTTTTGTTTGCACCTCTCTGTATTCTTTGATTTATTACAAGTGTACATTACTATTACTTCTGAAATTAAAAAAATGAATAATAAATAAAATATAAAAAGTTATATGACATGTGGATTTTAAAAATCCATTTTCTTTTTCCAGGCCGGTAAGGGGATCGCAACCCTCGACACAGTGTGGTCTGCACCAGGCTCAGCCAGTGAGCGCACCGGCCATCCCTATATAGGATCCGAACCCACGGCCTCGGTGCTGCCAGCACCGTACTCTCCTGAGTAAGCCACGGAGCTGGCCCCCAAAATTCATTTTTTTTAATAGTGGACTCCCTAGAAAACTTTTCTTTCTTCATTTCACCTTACCCATTTAAAGTATGGTTTGATTCACAAAATTATAGTTGACAGTTATTTTTAGGAATGTACTTTTGCACTATGGTATACCTTTTATCCAAGGAAGCTAACCAGAAGCAGGATTTTGNTGAAAAGACTGCTATGAACAATCATATACATGTCTTTGTATGGACACATAGTTCCTCTTCATTTGGGTAAATACCTAAGGGTAGAGTGGCTGGATCATATTGCAGATGTCTTAGTTTTTAAGAAGCTGCCAAATCTTTTTCAATAGAGTTGGACTATTTTACATTCCCACCTGCAGTGTGAGAAAATTCAAGTTCCTCCATATCCTTACCAACAGTTGACATAGTCAGTCTATTTAATTTTAGCCATTGTAGTAGATGTGTAGTGGTATCTCATTGTGATTTTATTTTACATTTCCCTAGTGACTAATGGTGTTGAGCAACAATTCATGTGCTCATTTGCTGATCTTCTTTGTGAAATGTCTGGTCAACTCTTTTGCTCATTTTTTATTGGGTTGTCTTTTTTCTTATTGTTGAGTGTTGAGTATTCTTTTAATATTCTGGATATGTCCTTTATCTGATATATGCTTTGCAGATAGTTTTTCTCAGACTGTGGATTATCTTTTCATTCTTTTAACAGAAGAGCAGAAGTTTTTAATTTTGATAAAGTCCAATTAATTAATTTGTTCTTTTATTGGTTGTGTTTTTGTTAGCATAAGAAATCTTTTCCTAACCAAAGGTCACAAAGATTTTCTTGTTTTATTCTAGATGTTTTACACCTTTAGGTTTTCCATTAAGTCTACTATAAATTTCAAGTTAATTTTTTTATACAGTGCAAGGTATGGATCCAAGTTCACTTTTGTTTTTGCATATGGATAACTGATTTTTCCAAAACCATTTGTTGAAAAGGTTATCCTTTCTCCATAGCATTATCTTTTTGTGCCTGTAACAAAAAAGTTTTCCATATATGTGTGGTTTTATTTCTAGACTTTCTATTCTTTTCCATTGATCTGTCTATCTTTATGCCAAACTCCATGTTGGTTACTGTAGCTTTATATTTTTTCTAATCAGTGTGTGTTATCCCTTTAATGTTGTTCTTTTTCTCGCGCTGAAGGAATTTGATGCTTATAAAAAAAAAAAAGTTGAGAAGGCTGAAGGAGCAAAAGTCAGAAGAGACACTGCTAACTTTCAGGTTGACCACCGCAGTGTTTCTGCAAGAAATTGCTGCCACCACTTCAATAAGGGAAATGACAGGAAACTATGGCCTTTGGTCACAGCTGGTCTTAGCTGCCCTGCAGCACCTGGGCTGATAACTAGAAAGGGAAAACTTAGAAGTTGTTGTGAAACTTTACATCTGCTGAAGCCCAAACTTCCAAATTTTGTGCCAAGGACATGTTGTTGGTAGAATGTATTTCTTATTAAGAACCATGAAAGAAGTAGAGTCATGTAGTTACCAGACTTCCAGTCCTGGGGTGTAGGGAAAGAGCACTGAAATTCCATTGATCTGTCTATCTTTATGCCAAACTCCATGTTGGTTACTGTAGCTTTATATTTTTTCTAATCAGTGTGTGTTATCCCTTTAATGTTGTTCTTTTTCAGACTTATTTTGGCTATTCTGGGCCATTTGAATTTCCCTATGAATTTAGAATCAGCTCGTCAGTTTCTACAAAAAAATCTTGCTTGGATCTTAATAGGAATTGCATTGAATCTATAGATCAATTTGAGGAAAATTGATCTCAATGGTATTGAATCTTCTGATCCATTCTGTATTTATTTAGCCTTTTAAAAGTTTCTATCAGCAATGTTTTATAGTTTTCAGTGTATGGGTCTTACACATCATTTGTCAGATGTATTAGATATTTCACATTTTTATGCTCTTGTGAAAGGCATTTTTTTCAATTTCAATTCCTGATTATTGCTGCTAGTAGGTAGAAATACAGTAGATTTTTATATATTGATCTTGCATCCTGCAATCTTGATAAACTTACTTATTGGTTTTAGCAGTTTTCTTTGCAGATTCCATTGGATTTTCTACATAGATGAACATATCATCTGTGAATAAAGACAGTTTTATTTTTTTCATTCCAATCTGGATGCCCATTTTTTCCCCTCTGCTAACCCTGACCTTTTCTTTTCTTCTTTTTTTTCTTTGCCTGATTGCACTGGCCAGAACCTCCAGTACAATGTCAGATAGAAGTGGGAGAGTGAGCAAAACTGTCTTGTTCCTGATCTTAGCGGAGATGCATTCAGTCTTTCAACATTAAATATGATGTTTTAACTAAGTATGTAGTTTTTTGTAGATGCTCTTCATCAGGCTGAGGAAGTTTCGGTTTGCTAAGAGGTTTTTTCTTTAAAAAAAAAACAAGAATGGATGTTAGATTTCGCTTTTTCTGTATCTACTGAGATGATAATACAGCTTTTATTGTTTAATTTGTTAATAACATAAATTACTTTGACTTAACTTTCAATGTTAAACCAACTCTTCATTCCCAAGTTAAATCCCACTTGGTCATGGTGTACTATCCTTTTAATATATTGTTGGATTAGATTTCAGGGTAATGCTGGTCTCATAGAATGAGTTGGGAAGTATTCCTTCCTGTTCAATTTTTTTTGGAAGAGTTTGTGTAGAACTGGTGTTATTTCTTCCTTAAAAGTTGGTCAAATTCACCAATGAAGCCATCTGGGCTTGGAGTTTTCTTTGTGGGAAGATTTTAAGCTATAATTTCAGTTTTAAAATAGATACAGAGCTATTTGAGTTATCTATTTTTTCTTGACTAAGCTTTTGTAATGTGTCTTTCATGGAATTTTCTATTTCTTCTCAACTGTTGAATTTATAGGCATAAAGTTGCTTTTAATATTCTTTTATCATCCTTTTAAAATTCATAAAATATGCAGTGACATCACTTTTTTGTTCCTAATATCGATCATTTGTTTCATCTCTCTTTCGGTCCTGATCAGTTTGGCTGTAGTTTTGTCAATTTTATGGATCTTCTCAAAGAATTGGTTTTTGATTTTATTAATTTTCTCTATTGCTATTCTGTTTTTTATCGGGCAAAATGAATTTTTTTTTAGAGGGAAAGGTAAGGGACAGAATGGAAAAGATCCTGATGGTTTCTGATAGATTCTGATCTTGGTTCTGCTAGATTCTTCTTTATTGCTTAAACTAGTGCCAATGCATAGCAAATGCTCAAGGTGGCCCCTCTCCTTTTTTTTTTTCTCTACATCAGTTCCTTAATTTTGAAGGAATTGACTTAGTATACACAATATACCCCATTGGCTGTTCCCCATTTAGTATTTTGATTGAAAATACTCAGGCAGTTTTTAGTATATTTCCTGCTTCTCATGATTATATGATTACCTTGGTCAAGTTATTTCCCACATTGAACTCTGATTTTTCTCATTTTTAAGATGAGAGCTGGGTTTTTTTTAGTGTTTTACAAACTGTGGGTTGTGATCCATTAGTGGGTCATAAAATCAATAAGGTGTGTCACAACCAACTACTAAGAAATGAAATAGAATAGAATAAAAATATCAAATGGCCTCACAAATAGTAAGGGTAAATATGAATATTATCTTGTGAATATATTTATAGTAGGTCAGGAGAAACATATTTACAAAACACTGGGTTAGATAATCTGTAATGACCATTCATTTGTTTGATTCTCTGTTTCTCCATAATGAATGTATTTTATATGCTCATCAGTGTGCAGAGAAAGTTGAACATGGAGTCAAAGTACATGATTTGCCAGCTTTGAGATTTAATGCCTGCCCAGCTGGGTTTCAGACTTATTTGGGACCTGTTACCCCTTTCTTTTGGTCTATTTCTCCCTTTTTGAATGCGAATATGTACCCTATGTTTGTCCTACCATTATACCTTGGAAGTAGATAACTTGCTTTGAATTCATAGACGGGATTTTGAACTTTGGACTTTTGAGTTGAAACATGTTAAGACTTTGGGGATGGAATTAATGTATTTACCTGTGAGAAGGACATGAACTTTTTGGTGGAATGCTGTGGATTGATGGAATTGTGTCTGCCAAAGTCCATATATTAGCCACTGTAACTGTTGAGGGTAGGAAATCCTATTATGGTAATAGGATTGAAGAGGTGATTAAATTGTTTAATGGTGGTCGTGAGCACAGTTCTGAGGGCTTTAAAAGGAGAGCACGTGAGTGTCTGTCTCTCTCTGCTCCACCATTTTCTGCCATGTGAGACCCCTGCATTGCCGTAAAGCCACCACCAAGAAGACCCTCACCAGATGTGTTCCCTGGACTTTGGACTTCCCAGCCTCTGAAACTGTAAGCAATAAATTTTGTATTCTTTATAAATTACCCAGTTTCAAGCATTTTATTACTAGCAACAGAAATGGACTAATACAGCCTAGATTCCCCAAAGGTAAGGCACACTCCTCACAACTGCAGGAACCTTCTCTGTGCATGTCTGACAGACAAGAAGGCCTGAGGCTCCAAGGCATTAAATTTTGTTTTCTTACAAATTACCCAGTTCCAGGTATTTTGTTAAAAGCAACAGAAATTGTCTAATATAAGAAGTATGTCCCATGTGATATTATAATAATAAAATACCATATAATAAAATACCATACAATATAATACAGTACAATATAATATAATATAATATAATATAATATAATATAATATAATATAATATAATATAATATAATATAATATAATATAATATAATATAATAAATATAATATAATATAAAGCAAAACATTATTTGCGGTTTATCTGAAGTTCATTTTTAACTGGGCATCTGTTTTTATTTCCTAAATCTTGCAACTCTACTATCACAGCTAGAGCAGCAAGAAATCTGATCACTCTCTGTGTTGGCATAGGTTCAAAATAAGGTTTTTTGGAGCCATGTGGCTCTCTCTGGCTTTCTAACACCCTACATGCTTGTGTGCAACATTTGCTGGAGTTTCACCTCCCCAGTTGTAGTTTTACAAAGGATTCCATTCTTAAGATGGTTTTGAGGCTGAATGTTCAGACTTTTGTGCATCTCTGTAAATTTACAGAAGAGTGAAAGTTCACAATCCAGTTACCAAGGCTGCAGATGGGCTAAAAAAAATTGTTCCCAGTGTGGAAAGGCTGGGGATGATCAAAGGCTACAGGACAAACACTTCCTGCCTTCAGCAAGGAGCAGCTGCCGCACCACTTACAGACAGAGAGCTGGCTTGCAGTTCACTGCACTTGGCTCAATCCATGTGAAAACATGCATTAGGAAAAAGAGAGAGAGTTGTCTGCTCCAAGAGATTACTATTCTGTTAAGTTAGCTCTAATTATTTTAAGGAAAACTAGTGTGCAAAAATCTAAACTTGGAAAGTAAGTACAGGGGTCACTGGTCCTATGGGAAAGGCTACACAGCATGCTTCTTGCAGCATTGTTTGTGGCGGGGAGAAGAAAATAGAAAAGGAAAAAATACAATTTCCATCTAACGGGCCTGGTTGAGCAAATCATCACATATTTTCACTATGGCTGTTACTAAACACGAAGAGATAGAACCACAGGTACTGAACTGGAGGAGTATATGTACTATATTGATAAGTGGGAAAAAGTTAAATGAAAATGTGTATAATCTAATTTGTTATAGTAACAAGAATGAGAAGAAGAACTGAAATTCCACCAAAGCCTCAGTAAGTATATATGTATGCTTGTGTGTGTTTTTGTGAGAAGAGCGTGGAAGGATCCACATCAAACTGTCGATATTAATCACCGGGGTGGAATAGGAGCTGAAATATTAGGGAACTGGTAGGAAGATAATTAGCTTTTTGTTTGCACCTCTCTGTATTCTTTGATTTATTACAAGTGTACATTACTATTACTTCTGAAATTAAAAAAATGAATAATAAATAAAATATAAAAAGTTATATGACATGTGGATTTTAAAAATCCATTTTCTTTTTCCAGGCCGGTAAGGGGATCGCAACCCTCGACACAGTGTGGTCTGCACCAGGCTCAGCCAGTGAGCGCACCGGCCATCCCTATATAGGATCCGAACCCACGGCCTCGGTGCTGCCAGCACCGTACTCTCCTGAGTAAGCCACGGAGCTGGCCCCCAAAATTCATTTTTTTTAATAGTGGACTCCCTAGAAAACTTTTCTTTCTTCATTTCACCTTACCCATTTAAAGTATGGTTTGATTCACAAAATTATAGTTGACAGTTATTTTTAGGAATGTACTTTTGCACTATGGTATACCTTTTATCCAAGGAAGCTAACCAGAAGCAGGATTTTGGCTTACTGGAGAAAACGCTAGATATTGTGAGAAAACAGAGATGAGTTAATGGCAACAAAATGAGCTTCCCAGGAATCTTAGTACAAAAGCTAGGGCTCAACTATCCATGAAGTTGCCAAGCAAATGCCTTGCATTTCTTCCATGCAGTGAAGAAATAATACGTTTGTAAGCCTTATTTTTAGTGATGGATCTGTTCTCTGCTTATTTCATTTTTTCGTTCGACCAGTTTCTGAAGCCTCAATTTTTGAGGTTCTTATTCTCAATACTGAGCAGTGTGCCAATTTAATGTTTTATAGGTTTATCCTTCACTGAAACCTCTGCTCTAGGAAGTTGTATGTACTGAGATCCAAGAATAAAAAAGTATTAAATGCTATTTATATATTTATAATAAAAATTTACGTATTTTTTCTTTGTGTTTTCTACAACCATCACAGATTCTTTTTGGAAAGAGGTGCATAAATAAAAATAAATATGAAATGCATAACAATGTTGTTAATGGGTAAAAGGCAGAGGTTTGATATGGTTGATAGGTAAGTAGAATGAGTGTTATCACCTTTGTATCTCCCTTATTTCCCAGCTGAATTAAGTACTGAATGGGTTTCCACTCAACAGGTTATTGCAGGTGAGAAGAGGCTTTTTGCTTCTAACTTATTGTAGATCACTCAATTTTTCAGGCACCTGCCCAGTCCATGAATTTCCAGGAGGGGATGCCAATGCCATAATCCAACCTACCCAGATAGTCGTTGTGAAGAAAATGAGATAAAAATGTATGAATTTTTCCAAGATCCTCAGAAATGGCTGTATCAGTCCAAGGAATGATCATTGTTGTTCATTTGCAGCCCTGTTGGCTTCAAAAAGAAAATAAACCAAATAAAACTGCAGGAATATATTTCACAATATTCTTTTTTTTTTTGAGGGCTGGAAACCAATTTATTTAACCTAAAGTGTCGGAAGAGAAAAAACAGCACTCGTGAATCAGGTCAGGAATGCAAGGTGGTGGCATGAGTGTGCTGGTGGCTGTAGGAAGCTCATCAGCTATCTGAAAATCCTTTTCTCAAATGTCCAGTGGGGTCATGGGTGCTTGGCAGCTGGCCAAGCTCAGGACGCCTGGGACTCTCTCATCCTCACACAGGGAGGAGAGGGATCTCTCTGTAAGTGGAGGGGCCAGAGTGGGGCTGGGCTCTCACCTGGCTGAGCCTTCTTGGAGAGGACCTTGACCTTTGTACTCAGGAAGGGGCCAAGCCCAAGCTGGCTGACACTGGGGCTGGAGGTGGGGGTGGGGTGGTGGTGGTGACCCTCCAGGCCTCCATTGCAGCCTTTTAAACAGTGCAAAACAGAGCGTCTCCTGCTTTGCTATCCTTCAGTGTAAGGGACTTGACCTGACATGTTTAACATGTAAAAATGTCTCCTGTCCCTCCTAGTCCATGTCACACTGAGAGCTTTTCCACAGCCTCCTGGAAGTCTTGCTACTGGACCACTTCTTAGAAGAAGTGTATGAGTTTTAGAATCATATTTTGAAGTCATGGGGTGGGGGGGGTGGTTGGGTGGGAAGATTCTTTGGACTGAAACTTTCAGAGGAAATTGAAATATATAAAACCTTTTAAATATACTTTACACATCTGAAACCATTTTATGGACACAAGAGAATAATAATGGAATGTACATAGCTTGGTTTATTTATAAAGTTACTGGATTTGGTATTTTTGAGACCAAAGAACTGAAAGTAGTTTTGTGAGAAATGTGAGCTTTTCTTTTAATCACAAAGTCCAAGTGAAAATTTAATTTGTTTACTTATTCCATTTTTGCAAGTTCACCTGCAGGGCTACTCTTTTCTGTGTGATGAGAAAGGGTTTGAGCAAGAAAAGCTCTCCAATAGCAGCGGGTCTGCCTGGGGTGCTGTGTCGCTATGAGACAAGCCACACCCTCTGTGGCTCCGAGCTGCTCCCTGGCTCTCTTGTTCACTGTGCTATATTCTGTTTTGCACCCTTTGCGGTAGAAGGGAGGAGTGGTAAGTCCATTTCCAGGAACACCTCACTATTAGCCGAACACCCACACACACGAAGTCCAGGAGAAAGAACAAAACAGCTCTTTACATCAGTTCATGTCTGTTCCAACCGTCAAGGGTCCACAAGGCGAAGACGTGGGAGGTCTCCTTTGCTCTGCCCAACTCATGACAGCTCCTCAACACGTCTGGATTTAGTACAGCATCTGGTTACTTTTGAACTTCAGGTGAATAACGAATGCATGTGATACTGAGACATGCTAATTTTGTAAAACACACATTCATCATTTACCTAAAATTCAAATGTAACTGGGTGCTCTGTATTTTTACTTACAAGATGGCAACCCTGGTCTAGGGCCTGCACCAGACTCTTGGGGCCACCCCACATTTCTTCATTCACTCATTCATTCAACAACACATGTATGGAGCATTCATTCTGTGCCAGGCTCTGCTCTAGGCTCCCTGGATATAGCCCAAAATAAGATGGCCACGGTCCCTGCACTGTCCTAGAACTTTCAGTCTTGTTGGAAAGACAGACAAAAAAAAGGGGGGGGGGGGGGAGAATCCACAAGGTAACTTCAAAAAGGGAGGGGGGGCAAAAAGAAAAAAAAAAAGGGGGGGGGGGAGAATCCACAAGGTAACTTCAAAAAGGGAGGGGGGGCAAAAAGAAAAAAAAAAAGGGGGGGGGGGAGAATCCACAAGGTAACTTCAAAAAGGGAGGGGGGGCAAAAAGAAAAAAAAAAAAAAAGAGGGGGGGGGGGGGGGAGAATCCACAAGGTAACTTCAAAAAGTGATGAGTGGCATAAAGATAATAAAGAACAGAGGATTTTGGATTCTACGGATGGGAGGAGAGGAGGAAAAAATCCCCCCCCTGCCCCCGCTGATCCTCTTGGCTCATGGTTGGGTGTCATTCTCAACATGTTGGGTCTTTCTCCTCTTCAGCTATTTTCTCTTTGGTGTATCAAACCAGGCTCCAGGAGAGGCAAAGGATGCAATTTGCTCTGTTTCTGACTTCTTCAAAGGACGGCTGCATTTGAAGTGGACATTTCAAAGAAGAGCGAGAAGAGGGTCCGTGGGTGACATTCATTCATCCCTTGAACGCTGAGTTTGTAGTAGTTCTGTTTGGATTCCAACCAAAAAAGATCTTTGCCATTCCCAAGCTCAAAGTCAGGAAGAATGATAAATCAGCTCTGCGAAATAATATATGTAGGAAGGAAGGACGGGAGAAGAAAGGAAAGGAGGGAGGGAGACAGGAGAGAGAGGGAGAGAGAAGCCTTCCCCAGAATAATATCTGAGCAGAAGTTTACTACTTTATTTTCTTAATCTAATGGTGATCACACCCCACAAGCACAGACACAAAGCAGAACTAGTCTGAGAGCCAGTACTGATTCATATCTGGGACAGAGGGAGGCAGTGATTTAGCAGGAAACAAAACAGAACAAAACAAAATAAGAACAAAACCAAAAATCCTTAACTTGAGATTGATCTTGACTCTGTACCAGCTGGTGTTGACAGCCCCAGGAGGGCAGGGCCATGGGTATCTTCCCATCCTTGAGGCCCTGTGTCTGGCAGAGGATGGTCAAAGGCTGGCATTCGGTGCCCGGGGAAGGAAGGAGCCAAAAGCACCTCTCTGGGCCCCATTACCTCATGTTTAAGGGAAGGGGCTGGACAGAATGAGCTCAAAGGTCCCTTTCAGCTTCAACACTATGTTCCCACACCTTTTCTGTTTTCTCTCTCCTGCTCCATGCTCATGAATGTCTCTAGCCAACACTGCTCTAAAAATGTTCTTCCTTTCCCTCGCCTCTCTTAAATGCCTCAGGCATCGACCACAGTTCCCAGCCTTTCTTACTTCTGATGTTGGCTGTGTAGTATATTTAGACCTTGAGGAGGACAGATAAATAAAGCCGTTGATTGGTGGGTTGAAGTCATGTGCACTAAAATTTCCATATCGGTGTATAATCAAGTACCAGAGAAAAGATCTGTGAAATTTAGATTTTTAATACTGGTTCCAAAAATGCAGTAGACTGTAATTATCACATCAAACCTTCTTCTCCGTGAAGCCACATACAGCTGCTTTCAAAGACAATGATGATCAAGTTTGGCATGGTTGGCAGTTGGCCAGAGAAATGGCTCCCTTCCTGCCACAAACAGAATTCAGAACTGCACGTGTGTTATTACAGAAATGAATCAATCCTCTATGGCTTGACCTGGCCCTAGCCCTTACTCACAGACTAATAAAAAAAGTAGAGTATTAATCAGAAAAAGTGTGATTCTGAGAAGGCCATTTCATCTATAGAGGATTTTTTTTTCTCATAGCCACAAAAGACGATGGCATTTTAGAAAAGATCACAAAAAAATTATCTAAATATTTCTCTGATTTCCACCTTAATTTTCCAGGAAAACTTGAATATCAATGAAGCAGAGGGAGAACACACAGAGATAACAGCCTTCTGGTGCTATTGTCATTAGATGGACCAGTTACAATGCTTTTGTCAGCAAGTAACAGGAAATCCAATGAAATTTGGCTTTAATAATATATTTGTTTATTTCACACAAAAACAAAATTTTAATATAAAAATCCCATGGTTTCTTTTTTTTTTTTTTTTTCCTTTTTGTCTTTTTCCGTGTCCGGCAA
>NW_007729943.1:67686-70572 GCF_000696425.1 Galeopterus variegatus | reverse complement strand
GGGGGGGGGGGGGGGTTTGGGTGGGAAGATTCTTTGGACTGAAACTTTCAGAGGAAATTGAAATATATAAAACCTTTTAAATATACTTTACACATCTGAAACCATTTTATGGACACAAGAGAATAATAATGGAATGTACATAGCTTGGTTTATTTATAAAGTTACTGGATTTGGTATTTTTGAGACCAAAGAACTGAAAGTAGTTTTGTGAGAAATGTGAGCTTTTCTTTTAATCACAAAGTCCAAGTGAAAATTTAATTTGTTTACTTATTCCATTTTTGCAAGTTCACCTGCAGGGCTACTCTTTTCTGTGTGATGAGAAAGGGTTTGAGCAAGAAAAGCTCTCCAATAGCAGCGGGTCTGCCTGGGGTGCTGTGTCGCTATGAGACAAGCCACACCCTCTGTGGCTCCGAGCTGCTCCCTGGCTCTCTTGTTCACTGTGCTATATTCTGTTTTGCACCCTTTGCGGTAGAAGGGAGGAGTGGTAAGTCCATTTCCAGGAACACCTCACTATTAGCCGAACACCCACACACACGAAGTCCAGGAGAAAGAACAAAACAGCTCTTTACATCAGTTCATGTCTGTTCCAACCGTCAAGGGTCCACAAGGCGAAGACGTGGGAGGTCTCCTTTGCTCTGCCCAACTCATGACAGCTCCTCAACACGTCTGGATTTAGTACAGCATCTGGTTACTTTTGAACTTCAGGTGAATAACGAATGCATGTGATACTGAGACATGCTAATTTTGTAAAACACACATTCATCATTTACCTAAAATTCAAATGTAACTGGGTGCTCTGTATTTTTACTTACAAGATGGCAACCCTGGTCTAGGGCCTGCACCAGACTCTTGGGGCCACCCCACATTTCTTCATTCACTCATTCATTCAACAACACATGTATGGAGCATTCATTCTGTGCCAGGCTCTGCTCTAGGCTCCCTGGATATAGCCCAAAATAAGATGGCCACGGTCCCTGCACTGTCCTAGAACTTTCAGTCTTGTTGGAAAGACAGACAAAAAAAAGGGGGGGGGGGGAGAATCCACAAGGTAACTTCAAAAAGTGATGAGTGGCATAAAGATAATAAAGAACAGAGGATTTTGGATTCTACGGATGGGAGGAGAGGAGGAAAAAATCCCCCCCCTGCCCCCGCTGATCCTCTTGGCTCATGGTTGGGTGTCATTCTCAACATGTTGGGTCTTTCTCCTCTTCAGCTATTTTCTCTTTGGTGTATCAAACCAGGCTCCAGGAGAGGCAAAGGATGCAATTTGCTCTGTTTCTGACTTCTTCAAAGGACGGCTGCATTTGAAGTGGACATTTCAAAGAAGAGCGAGAAGAGGGTCCGTGGGTGACATTCATTCATCCCTTGAACGCTGAGTTTGTAGTAGTTCTGTTTGGATTCCAACCAAAAAAGATCTTTGCCATTCCCAAGCTCAAAGTCAGGAAGAATGATAAATCAGCTCTGCGAAATAATATATGTAGGAAGGAAGGACGGGAGAAGAAAGGAAAGGAGGGAGGGAGACAGGAGAGAGAGGGAGAGAGAAGCCTTCCCCAGAATAATATCTGAGCAGAAGTTTACTACTTTATTTTCTTAATCTAATGGTGATCACACCCCACAAGCACAGACACAAAGCAGAACTAGTCTGAGAGCCAGTACTGATTCATATCTGGGACAGAGGGAGGCAGTGATTTAGCAGGAAACAAAACAGAACAAAACAAAATAAGAACAAAACCAAAAATCCTTAACTTGAGATTGATCTTGACTCTGTACCAGCTGGTGTTGACAGCCCCAGGAGGGCAGGGCCATGGGTATCTTCCCATCCTTGAGGCCCTGTGTCTGGCAGAGGATGGTCAAAGGCTGGCATTCGGTGCCCGGGGAAGGAAGGAGCCAAAAGCACCTCTCTGGGCCCCATTACCTCATGTTTAAGGGAAGGGGCTGGACAGAATGAGCTCAAAGGTCCCTTTCAGCTTCAACACTATGTTCCCACACCTTTTCTGTTTTCTCTCTCCTGCTCCATGCTCATGAATGTCTCTAGCCAACACTGCTCTAAAAATGTTCTTCCTTTCCCTCGCCTCTCTTAAATGCCTCAGGCATCGACCACAGTTCCCAGCCTTTCTTACTTCTGATGTTGGCTGTGTAGTATATTTAGACCTTGAGGAGGACAGATAAATAAAGCAGTTGATTGGTGGGTTGAAGTCATGTGCACTAAAATTTCCATATCGGTGTATAATCAAGTACCAGAGAAAAGATCTGTGAAATTTAGATTTTTAATACTGGTTCCAAAAATGCAGTAGACTGTAATTATCACATCAAACCTTCTTCTCCGTGAAGCCACATACAGCTGCTTTCAAAGACAATGATGATCAAGTTTGGCATGGTTGGCAGTTGGCCAGAGAAATGGCTCCCTTCCTGCCACAAACAGAATTCAGAACTGCACGTGTGTTATTACAGAAATGAATCAATCCTCTATGGCTTGACCTGGCCCTAGCCCTTACTCACAGACTAATAAAAAAAGTAGAGTATTAATCAGAAAAAGTGTGATTCTGAGAAGGCCATTTCATCTATAGAGGATTTTTTTTTCTCATAGCCACAAAAGACGATGGCATTTTAGAAAAGATCACAAAAAAATTATCTAAATATTTCTCTGATTTCCACCTTAATTTTCCAGGAAAACTTGAATATCAATGAAGCAGAGGGAGAACACACAGAGATAACAGCCTTCTGGTGCTATTGTCATTAGATGGACCAGTTACAATGCTTTTGTCAGCAAGTAACAGGAAATCCAATGAAATTTGGCTTTAATAATATATTTGTTTATTTCACACAAAAACAAAATTTTAATATAAAAATCCCATGGTTTCTTTTTTTTTTTTTTTTTTCTTTTTT
>NW_007729943.1:64900-67056 GCF_000696425.1 Galeopterus variegatus | reverse complement strand
TATGTGGGATCCGATCCCTCGGCGGGAGCGCCACCACGCTCCCAAGCGGTGCACTGTAGCAGTGCGCCACCGAGCCGGCCCAAAATCCCATGGTTTCTATTTTGTCATCAAGGACACAGTTTTTCTCCATCTTTCTACTCTGTTGCACTATCCAGTGCGCCACCGGGCCGGCCCAGAGTTGGTTCCTTCTGAGCACTGAGAATCTGTTCCGTGCCTCTCTCATAGCTTTTGGTAGCTTCAGGCATTCCTTGGCTCATAAATGGTTTTCTCCTCTTTGCTCTGTACATGTCTGTCTCTGTGGCCAAATTTCTCCTTCTTATAAGGACAAGAGTCAAATTGGATTAGGGCCCACCCCAATTAGCTTAACTGAATGTGATCATCTGCAATAGGATCACCTGTTTTCAAATAAGTTCCAATTCACACATACTGGGGGTTAGAAATTCAATGTCTTTTAAGAGGACATAATTCAACTCATAACAGGAACCATAGCCGAAGGCAGATGTATTCATTTTCTGTATGTGGGATCCGAACCCTCGGGCGGGAGCGCTGCCATGCTTCCCAAGCGGCGCACTTATCCAGTGCGCCACCGGGCCGGCCCAGATGTATTCATTTTCTATTGCTGTGTAACAAGTCATCACAAATTTAGCAACTTACAATGCACTTTTATTATCTCATAGTTTCCATGGGTCAGGAGTCCAGATATGGCTTACCTGGGTCCCCTGCTCAGTCTCACAAGGCTACAATCAATGAGCTGGCTGGAATGTTTTCTCGTTTGTGGGATCTGGGAAAGAATCTACTTTAGCTCATTCAAATTGTTGGCACAGTTCATTTGTTGTAGCTGCATAACCGAGGGCCCTGGCTTCTTACTGGCTGTCATCTGGAGGCTGCCCATTGTCCCCTGCCGTGTAGCCCTCTCCACAGACAATTGACAACGTGGAAGTTTGCTTCTTCAAGGCTCTCAGGGCAGCGTTTCTCTCTCTGGCTCCAGATGGAGCTGCTTGCTCTCACTCTTCTGCTCTCTTTTTTGCTCATTCTCTTTCTCTGTCCAATCATGGGAGCAACGTAGCCATGGTTCCTCCCACCCTCAAGAAGAGGGGATTATACAAGGGTGAGACTTGTAAGGGTGGTGGTCAGCTTACGGTGTGTCTGCCACAGTAGGCATGTCGCTTTCTTGGCCTCCCCAACATGCTCATAACAGCTGTGCTTTATCTCTGTTCCTCAGATTCCACACAATCTGCCAAGGAAAGGGGTAGCTGGGGTGTTTCATGTTCAAGAGACTCAGTGACCCCAAAGGACAGCATAATTTAAAATTAAACTCTAATGATTTTAGCTTAATATTAAATTGTGAAGTATTTAATGCAACACAAATTGTATTTCTTAAAAAGCAACCTTTGATATTGAAATAACTGTACAAAATCGTAATAACAATAGCTGATATTATTGAGTGCTGACCACATGCCCAGTACCATTCTACTATACTTAGCACATAATATCTCATTTTATCTCCACACTGGCCTATATGATGGGTATTATTTTTATTCTCATTTTACAGATGATGATACTAAGGCATAGGGAGGCCAATGAATGTCCCAAAGTCACACCACAGGTAGCAGCTAGTAAATGGGAGGTTCAAATCTCTGACCCCAAAAGATTGCTTGATGGCAAAATGCTCTTACTTAACTATTAATCTTGACTGGCCGCCCTTGGGTAGCTGCTTCTCAAAGGGTTAGGGTGGACACTACGTGCATTTGCTTCTGTGATTCTCTTTTCCTCAACCTTTCCTTCTGATTGATCTAAGTCTTCATGTTAATTAACCCATTCAAATGATAGAAAAGGTATAAATGTAATTTACAAGGCAAAAGTGACTCATTTGTACTTAGATAATTCTCAGCAGTTACTGGAGAGATTAAAATGTCTCTCTAGGGCTGACCCCGTGGCGCACTCGGAAGAGCACGGTGCTGGGAGCACAGCAACGCTCCTGCTGCGGGTTCGGATCCTATATAGGAGTGGCTGGTGTGCTCACTGGCTGAGCGCGGTGCGGGCAACACCCCCCCAAGTGCTGCAATTCCCTTACCGGTCACGAAAAAAACCAAAAAAAAAAAAAAAAAAAATGTCCCTCTATAGCAAAGCATCTTTAGTTTTGCTTTATCCAACTG
>NW_007729943.1:62343-63716 GCF_000696425.1 Galeopterus variegatus | reverse complement strand
GCTTGAGACCTGAGTCTCTCTTCCCTCACCTCCACCCATAGTCTTTTTGCCCTTTCTATACTTTAGAGGATTTAAAGAATACAATAGTGTCATGAATTCTGAAATTATGTCCTGTGGTGAGTGAAAAAAAATTCACCTTTTCCCCAGGATATTAAGACCAGTATTTACTTCTCTTTAAAAAGTTTGCCCTAAACCTAATTGAATCTTTGTAAACTTGGGAGATGAAACGTGAGAAAGATGTAGAGGATTTAATCACAACACAAGGTTGATTTTTTTCTTTTTCTGAATGGCAGCTTTGAAAAACTCTTACTGCTAAAGGTCTGAATGAATGTCAGCGATTAAAAGAAGGAAGAAACGTTGACGCATTTATTAACTAGGTTGTATTTGTAGCTCTTCTGTGAAAAACACTTGTTAGTTTGAATGAGATCCTTGACTTGTTATCATTTTTTCTTTTATAGCGCAAATATCTTTTCTTATTCTTTTTGCTGATTTTTTGAGCAGTATAGTGTGCTGGTTCTAAACCCTCTCAGAGTTTCAGACTCACCTGGAGAACTAGTCAACCTACAGATTACTAGTACTTGAGTTTCTGATTCAGTAAGTCTGGGGAGGGACCTGAAATTCTGGATTTCTAATCAGACAGAATGATACAGTTCCAAACGATACCAGAAGAACATAAAGGAGCAGGTTATAGGTCACTTTGAATGCTATTCTCAGAGACAAGTCATGCTAACTATTTGTTTTATATTCTTTTTGTCTTTGAAGCTGTCATGGGGCAGACACTGCCAGGTACCTGATCCATAGCTGTGCTTGCAATCAGGGCAGCATGAGCCCAACAGAGAAACTAAGTCATGCAGGCTCCCTTGCAGCTAGGACTTGTTACACAATGTTGGCCGNTGGGAGCACAGCAACGCTCCTGCTGCGGGTTCGGATCCTATATAGGAGTGGCTGGTGTGCTCACTGGCTGAGCGCGGTGCGGGCAACACCACACCAAGTGCTGCAATTCCCTTACCGGTCACGAAAAAGACCAAAAAAAAAAAAAAAAAATGTCCCTCTATAGCAAAGCATCTTTAGTTTTGCTTTATCCAACTGCAACTCTGCTGGCTTGTTTTGTCTCTGTCTACTCCAATTTGACAATATTTGAGAGTACTGTCAGCCATCCTACTCAGTAATCTAAATGTGATTACAGAAGAACATTTTACTTTATTTTAGAGAAATGGTGACAATAAGCAAGAATTGGAAGTCACAATTTCCACAAGGATGTTTGTGCCAATAGAATTTTTTGAGAGCACATTGCACTGGTGAAGTATATGCTTGTGATCACACAGGTGACTTCAGAGTTATTGATACCCAGAAGGTAAGTGGCGTGAAGAGCA
>NW_007729943.1:59658-60362 GCF_000696425.1 Galeopterus variegatus | reverse complement strand
AAAAAAAAAAATCCAGCTGGCCTGTGCTTTTTTGTACTTTGCCTTTCCCTCTTCATCCTTCCTAAAGTGTGGGTGTGAATCCTGGAGTGGCAGCTGTCATCTTGTGACCATGCATGGAAAATGGTAGTCTGAGAAGACAGAAGGTACTCGATTCTTGGAGCAGCTGCACTCACTCTGCCCTGCCTTCCCTTTTCATGAGAGAAAAAAATCTTTTATTTTCTGCCCTTTCTGTTTACAGAGACTGTCCCAGGATGATCAACAATAGGAACAGAGAAATTTACACCTGAAGTGTTTGGTCTGGCTTTACCAGCTAAAAGAAAAATCACAATAATTGATGATTATTACTCAAATTGGGTCATTTTAACAAACACTTCTTTTTACCTCCAGAGAAAAAAATTGCCAGCAATTAAAAATGAAATGAAACTTCTTCAGCTTCAAGAAACTTTAAGCCCCATTGGACCTTCCTCAAAACTTATAACCAGTTTCCCTTTTTGCTTTGGCTTCTAGGAACTCAAACCAATTGCATACCACTATTGAATAAAGGGATGGAAACTTATGGCACAAAATTCCATAAATTAATTAGCCCTTAACTACATGTAAGGAAAAATTTAAGACTTTCAAATGGGCAAAAGCCGTTACTGGATATCCTTCCAAAGGAACGCTAAAGCCTCTGGGGATTATTTGATCCTGTAGGAATGTGCATC
>NW_007729943.1:54389-59204 GCF_000696425.1 Galeopterus variegatus | reverse complement strand
TATCCTTCCAAAGGAACGCTAAAGCCTCTGGGGATTATTTGATCCTGTAGGAATGTGCATCCCTGTTGACTCCTTAGAAAAGTTATAGGAAACTGATAGCAATGTAAATAGTTCTTGGCCATAGAAATACAAGAATCTTTATATCCTTCCAAAGGAACGCTAAAGCCTCTGGGGATTATTTGATCCTGTAGGAATGTGCATCTCTGTTGACTCCTTAGAAAAGTTATAGGAAACTGATAGCAATGTAAATAGTTCTTGGCCATAGAAATACAAGAATCTTCAAAAGCTCTGGAAAGATTTGTATTATCTTTTAATTCCATTTTTCCACAAACTTTTTGAAGTACACTCATACAAATAGTTTGCAGAATGCAATTGATCATTGCTTTATGGATAAACCAATTTTTGCAAGTTAATTCCATCATTTCTTTGCTATGTATAAATTTGTACTTCTTTGACTTCTCCTTTGAATTAATTATAATATCTTATTGGTTCCCTCACTTAATTAATTTTTGACGTGTTGATTTTTATTTTTATGAGTCATAATTTTACCTTTTTTGAAAAATCATATTTTAGCCTATACCAAACTGTACAGCCATTCTTTTTCTCTTCATTTTGATTCCATTTCAAAAATAAAATATACTTCTTAAATGATAAAATCAGTATAAATTATTTATAGAAAAATTAGATACTATAGAAAAGAATACAGAATGAAATTTGAATCACGTGTAATCATACTATTCATATATAACCACTGCTATTTTTTGAACTATTGCTAATATTTGGAACTATTTCCCACTATTCTTTATCATTTTTTTAAGTTAAAAGTTAATTTATATCAAAGTAACACATATATGTGGTTTTAAATGTAGAATACTACTGAAAGGCTTATAAAGAAAAACAAGGCATCTCCTGCTGCACCTCTCCCCAAACCACCAGTCCCACTTCTCAGAGGAAATCATCTTCAAGTCTTTGGGCTGCATCCTCAGGTGTTTACCTCCGTGTTTTGAAATTATATGCTCATCTTGCTATTTCTTTAATTTTCAGTTTTAGATATTAGCTATTAACTTCTCATCTTGGTAAATGAGGACTGAGCATTCTTACTATTTTCCCTCTTTCTATCTCCCTAACTCAGTTATATCACAATTTTCAGTTAAATCAAGAAATTCAAGAGTTAGCATTTACATTATTTGCCTATATAAGGATTATTTGCTTTTGAATAAACAATGACTAAACCATGTCCCCATTCTTGTACACCCTTTGTTTTTCTTGGAGTTAAATTTGCCTAATTTTTTTTATCTGCCTGATTTTCTGTGTCATTACCATTCCCCCCCAGTACTCTATATCTTTGTCACATGTCTATCAATAATATTTTTTTATATTCTCAAGTATGTCTATTCCCTTGGGGGTCTGTCTCCTGGAGCCCTCTATCCTTCAGCTTTAGGACTGGATACCTGAAGCATGGTGGTTATCCTAGGACTTCCCTTTACTATCATTTAGAAAATTACTCTCTTTTTTGTGTTGAGTCATTCTATGTCTTCAAATCTCCTGGTTTTGTTTAAGCAAACAGTATATTCCTGAGATGGGGTATAAAGGCAATCAAATTCTTTGAGACATACCTGTATGTCTCAAAATGTCTTTATTTGACCCTCATACTTGACTAATAGCTTACCTGGTATAGGAATCTAGATTTTACAATCTTTGCTTTCAAAAATTTGAAGCTATTACTCCATGATCTTTTAGCTTCCATTTTGCTTTTGAGAAGTCTGGAAATAAAAGGGTTAGAACTTGTATAACATTTGCTATGAGCTAGGCTCTATTTTACGTGTTTTATATTAGTATTTCCATATATGAGGGAGGTTTTCTTGTTTACTTTAGAGATAGAGAAACTGAGGCAAGAGTGGTTAAGTAACTTACCCAGAGCCACACAACCAGTAAGTTGAGTTACAAGCCCAGGTAGTTCATTCCAGAGATGATGCTGTTAAGTATTTTTCTATTTTACCTGCAATGTCATTCTCTTCCCCAATACCTTCTTTGTTACCTGTGTTATCTTTCTGGGAGCATTTAGGTCTTCTCTTCAGTCCTGATGTTCTCAAATTTCACAATGATGAAATTTGGTGTAAGTTTTCTTTCACTTATGCCAGGTTCTGCATGTTTTATTTCATTCCAGAAAATTTTATTTTATTATTAATTATTATTATTTGATAATTTTCTTCCCTTCATATTTCTTATCTCTATTTTGCAACTCCTATTATTTCAGATATTGGACTTCCCATGTTGATTTTTAAATTTTCTTATCTCTTCTTTCCTATTTTCTAACTCTTGGACATTTTGTCCTACTTTCTGAAAGATTTTCTTATCTTTATTTTCTAATGTTCTGAATGAGCTTTAGTTTGTTATCATATTTTTAATTGTCAAGAGGCCTTTCATGTTCTCCAATTGTTCTCTTTTTATTGAATTCTGTTCTTCCTTATCTCTCTGAGGATGTTAATTATGATTAAAAAAATGTTCTTTGGTTTTCATTTTCTGTTTCCTTCTGGTCCCTTTGTTTATTCAGTCTGTGCCTTTAGCTCATAGGTTTTCTCCAAGTGTCTGGTTGCCCTTTCCTACTTAAGAGTAAGATGCTAAAATCTCACCTGAAGTCCTATAAACAAGGGCAAGATTGTTAATTGGCAGGAATCACTATAGGATATCCAGGTGGGGAGACAGCCTTTTGTTGGAGGAACCACAAATAGCAGTATCACAGCCCCCTGGGGCTGTTTGGATCTTCAGTATGGAATCTTCCATCCTGCTGTCTTTGTATTCTTACTCTCTGTTGCTGATGTTCTGAGACCTGGGTAGGGAAAGAGGGCTGAGTGACTCATAGCTATGTAGACTTCCACTTCACATCCCTGGTTTTAGCCTTGTGCTTACCCCCATCCCAGTCTTCTTATAAGCCTGCTGTCCCCTAGGTGGGGCCTCTCTATTCAATCCCTCCAAAAACGAGTATCCTAATTCTTTTAGAAGGCTACTTGGGAAAAGCCTGTCATCTGGCTGGGTGGGGTGGGGAAAAGGTCCAATGCGTCTGGATACAGACTGCTAAACAGTTGTGTCCAGCTTCCTGCCTGACATCTGCCTCCCCTGGCATCTGGCATCTCTCAGTGCAGGGTCTCTGGGGTTATGTGGAGGGAGCTGGCTCATGTTTTACTGGCCCTGGGTTGTACCTTTATCCTTTTCTGCCAGGTCAGTTACCTCTCCTCCCTCTCCTGCCTGACATCTGCCTCCCCTGGCATCTGGCATCTCTCAGTGCAGGGTCTCTGGGGTTATATGGAGGGAGCTGGCTCATGTTTTACTGGCCCTGGGTTGTACCTTTATCCTTTTCTGCCAGGTCAGTTACCTCTCCTCCCTCTGCTTCCTGTCCTTCATCTCCTGTCTACCGTTGTCTTTCCCGGAGCCTCTTTCTGCATGTGGATTAATACCTTTTTATTGTAATTTTATTGTTTTGGTGAGGTTTTCAGGAGAGTGAATAGATAAATGCATGTGTTCAGTCTGCTGGCAATCTCCCCATGCTTTCTTCATTTTTACTTTTTGTTATGGGTTGAATGTTATCCCCTCAAAATTCATATGCTGAAGTCCTAAACTGTAGGACCTCAGAGTGTGAACTCATGTAGATACAGGCTGTTGCAGCTGTAATCAGTTAAGACGAGGTCTTAATGGAGTATGGTGGACCCCTACTCCAATATGAATGGCATCCTTATAAAAAGGGGGAAATTTGGACACAGACATACACACAGCAAGAACACCATGTGAAGACTGGAGTTTTACCATCACAGCCAACCAACTGCCAGAAGCAAAGAGGACTGGAATAGATTTTTCCTTAGCTCCTTTAGAAGGAACCAACCCTACTAAAATCTTGACCTTGGACTTTTAGCCTCCAGAACTGTGAGACAATAAATTTCTGTTGTTAAGCCACCCAACTTCTGGTACTTTGTTATGGCAGTTCCAGGAAACCAATACTTTTAAAATCTTATTTTGATATATGTATTCTTGTAGGTCACCTCAAATCTTTTTTGGAAGAAGATGGAAAATAAATAAATAGAAATAACATTGAGATTTTGGTTACAACCAACAGAAGTTTCATAAGTGTGGTCTGTGAATTACCACGGGGTGTGCAAGGGTAGTTCACGTTCAACACATTTTAGTAGTGGTAGCCATAGCAATAGTAGTTGTCGTTGTTAGTTGTATTATTATAACAAAATGTATCTTACATTTCAAATTTTATTTCAATATTTATTTAGAAAATTTTTGTGATGGGACCATTTCATTCAACAAATATTTGAGTGTCTGGGTCCAGCAGGCACTGGGCTAGATTCTTGGCTACGGAAAAGGATACTTTAGACAAATAAGATGTGTGGTTTCTTCATTCCGAAAATGCGAATAAGTAGCACTGTCTTCTTACTGGTTTGTTAAGGGCCTCCACCCTCATCCTGGCCCTGGTGAGAGGTTTCAGGAGGCAATACAAGTGCTGTATTGCTGTCTTCTCTGTTAAAGCACCCCTCTAGAGGAGAAGGTTTGGCATACTTAAAGACAGAGGCTCACACTAAAAATTCATACATTGAAGATGTCCTACATTACCTAACAACTTTGCATACTGGTCATTTCTTAATGCCTTTTTGAATCTGGCTCTGTGGTTGGGACACTTTCCCGCGACTAGTAAATGGGAGGTTCAAATCTCTGACCCCAAAAGATTGCTTGATGGCAAAATGCTCTTACTTAACTATTAATCTTGACTGGCCGCCCTTGGGTAGCTGCTTCTCAAAGGGTTAGGGTGGACACTAA
>NW_007729943.1:46295-53479 GCF_000696425.1 Galeopterus variegatus | reverse complement strand
TAACAACTTTGCATACTGGTCATTTCTTAATGCCTTTTTGAATCTGGCTCTGTGGTTGGGACACTTTCCCAAGCAAATAATATTTGAAGAATAAGGTTGTTCAGGACAAGTTCTTTAGGAGAAGCCTTTTAAAGCCATAGCACAGTGCTGATCTACTTCCACATATGGGTCTCCCTTCGGGGTGGCAGCCCCTGCTGGCCCGTCAGCAGGGGCAGCTGGGAGGAATTTGGTGGCCAGGAACATGTTCCGGTCTGAGCACACACCCCAGCCCTTCGCAGTGCAACTGTGGCAATTTGCATGCGCCCGTGCTATTTACGACTCTGCAAACTTGCTCAGAAAGAACCACCTCATTTTCTGACTGCAGCTGCCCACACTGGTCTGGCTGCTGCTGGTCTTTCCTGGCAGGCCACCACACTGCCACATCACTTCAGAGCCTTTTCCATGGGTTCTACCTGGTGCTTCTACTCCCCCAGCGGGCCACGGTCTCACTTGGCTCATTCATTCATTTCACAGCTATGCGTTGAGCACCTGCTATGGGCCGGACACTTTTCAAGGTCCTGGGAGTACTGAGACACTCGCAGTGCCCATTCCTCCCTCGAGGAGCTGGCAGGCTCTGGGGAGGATGGACAGGTGGTTTATTGTGCAGCTTCTTGGCCTTCTGTGTTAGTCTTTCCCTTCTTTTTTCTCTGTTTTCAAACCAGATTCTTGGCAGAAACTGCCACCTTGCAAGCTTGTTTGTGTCTTTCCATTCACAGTCACGCCTCACAGTGGGACTGCACCTAGTCATTAAAGGCCCTGCAGTCTGGCTTCTGGCCAGAGTGGGCCCTCCATAACACCACCAGCCACTCGTACCTGCTCCCCTCCCCCCGCCCCTTTCCTTACCTTTCAGTTCTCTTTTGACTGAGAGGACGCAGTGTTTGACCCAGTGAGACACCTGCATGTCTCTGCGGG
This sequence comes from Galeopterus variegatus, assembly GCF_000696425.1. NCBI lineage: Eukaryota > Metazoa > Chordata > Mammalia > Dermoptera > Cynocephalidae > Galeopterus > Galeopterus variegatus. Next base: position 52,528 of record NW_007729943.1, on the reverse strand, counting down.
TGGTGCCTGCTCTGGATCACCTCACTCCTGCCAATCTCCCCTGCTCTGCTCCCTTCTGACGTGGGTTTTGTCACCTCCCTCTTCCCTCGGGCCCCAGGAACTTGATTTCCTCCTGATCTTCCCTCTCTCTAGCTCCCACACCCAGCCAGTTCCAGGCCATTGTGGTCTTTCTCATCTGTCGATCATTCATTTGGCAGGTGTCGTGGTGTACGTTGTGTCATATTTTGTCCTGTTGACTGCTAGTGTTATTTTCGTTGTGTCATAATTTGACTTTTCATGTAGGTTGTGAATGGTCCTTGTTCTCAGAACTAATAAGCAGCCTCTTCCTGTTGAATCCTCCGAGGACTGAGATTAGATTAGTTAGCTAGCATGCCAGGCCTGGCCCATGAGCCCTCAGATCCATGTCTTCTCTTCTTGGCTCTGCTCTGCATTGCAGGAGGCTGACCCCTCTGGGCCGAGTTTCCTAGGACTCTGTCCCAGCTGGCTTCTGGCTGGCTTTGGCTAGTGGAAGGCACCAATAGGAGCTGTATGNACCTTTTTATTGTAATTTTATTGTTTTGGTGAGGTTTTCAGGAGAGTGAATAGATAAATGCATGTGTTCAGTCTGCTGGCAATCTCCCCATGCTTTCTTCATTTTTACTTTTTGTTATGGGTTGAATGTTATCCCCTCAAAATTCATATGCTGAAGTCCTAAACTGTAGGACCTCAGAGTGTGAACTCATGTAGATACAGGCTGTTGCAGCTGTAATCAGTTAAGACGAGGTCTTAATGGAGTATGGTGGACCCCTACTCCAATATGAATGGCATCCTTATAAAAAGGGGGAAATTTGGACACAGACATACACACAGCAAGAACACCATGTGAAGACTGGAGTTTTACCATCACAGCCAACCAACTGCCAGAAGCAGAGAAAGAGGACTGGAATAGATTTTTCCTTAGCTCCTTCAGAAGGAACCAACCCTACTAAAATCTTGACCTTGGACTTTTAGCCTCCGGAACTGTGAGACAATAAATTTCTGTTGTTAAGCCACCCAACTTCTGGTACTTTGTTATGGCAGTTCCAGGAAACCAATACTCTTAAAATCTTATTTTGATATATGTATTCTTGTAGGTCACCTCAAATCTTTTTTTGGAAGAAGATGGAAAATAAATAAGTAGAAATAACATTGAGATTTTGGTTACAACCAACAGAAGTTTCATAAGTGTGGTCTGTGAATTACCACAGGGTGTGCAAGGGTAGTTCACGTTCAACACATTTTAGTAGTGGTAGCCATAGCAATAGTAGTTGTCGTTGTTAGTCGTATTATTATAACAAAATGTATCTTACATTTCAAATTTTATTTCAATATTTATTTAGAAAATTTTTGTGATGGGACCATTTCATTCAACAAATATTTGAGTGTCTGGGTCCAGCAGGCACTGGGCTAGATTCTTGGCTACGGAAAAGGATACTTTAGACAAATAAGATGTGTGGTTTCTTCATTCCGAAAATGCGAATAAGTAGCACTGTCTTCTTACTGGTTTGTTAAGGGCCTCCACCCTCATCCTGGCCCTGGTGAGAGGTTTCAGGAGGCAATACAAGTGCTGTATTGCTGTCTTCTCTGTTAAAGCACCCCTCTAGAGGAGAAGGTTTGGCATACTTAAAGACAGAGGCTCACACTAAAAATTCATACATTGAAGATGTCCTACATTACCTAACAACTTTGCATACTGGTCATTTCTTAATGCCTTTTTGAATCTGGCTCTGTGGTTGGGACACTTTCCCGCGACTAGTAAATGGGAGGTTCAAATCTCTGACCCCAAAAGATTGCTTGATGGCAAAATGCTCTTACTTAACTATTAATCTTGACTGGCCGCCCTTGGGTAGCTGCTTCTCAAAGGGTTAGGGTGGACACTAATCTCTCTAGCTCCCACACCCAACCAGTTCCAGGCCATTGTGGTCTTTCTCATCTGTCGATCATTCATTTGGCAGGTGTCGTGGTGTACGTTGTGTCATATTTTGTCCTGTTGACTGCTAGTGTTATTTTCGTTGTGTCATAATTTGACTTTTCATGTAGGTTGTGAATGGTCCTTGTTCTCAGAACTAATAAGCAGCCTCTTCCTGTTGAATCCTCCGAGGACTGAGATTAGATTATTTAGCTAGCATGCCAGGCCTGGCCCATGAGCCCTCAGATCCGTGTCTTCTCTTCTTGGCTCTGCTCTGCATTGCAGGAGGCTGACCCCTCTGGGCTGAGTTTCCTAGGATTCTGTCCCAGCTGGCTTCTGGCTGGCTTTGGCTAGTGGAAGGCACCAATAGGAGCTGTATGGTGGGAGGAAGAGAAGTCACGGTGTTTCTCCCTGTCTTTTCTTCCCTGTCATGGATGGCACCTGTGGTAGCTCCTCTAAGGCTCCAGCCCTCACTGGACAAGCCCCCTGTGGTTCTAGCTTCCACAGGGTGATCTAGCTTCTGGATTCTGATACCACCACCTTCCTCTTTTGAGCACCCACTTTAGGAGCAGTGGCAGCTTCCTGCTCCTGCTAATCTCTGGGCTGCCTCACTGTTTCTAGTAGCTGCTCAGATTTGTTGTCTCCTGAGAAACCAAAGTACTCCGACTGGTTTCTGTTTCCTGGTTGGACCATGGCTGATGCGTTTATCCCTTCCTTCCTTCCATCTGTCCTTCCTTCCTTCATTTTCTCTTCCTTCCATCTTTCCTTACTTCCTTCCTTCTTTCTGAATTAGTGATCCATTGCTGCAAAACAAAACTTATGGTCATGGCTTTACCCATGCTTTAGGGTATTGCATCATACCCTAAAGCTTAGTAGCTTAAAACAATAAACATTTATTATCTCACAGGTTCTGTAAGTACGGAATCAGAGCCTGGCTTAGCTGAGTGCCTTTGGCTCAATCGTCTCATGAAGTCACAATCAAACTGTTGGCCAGGGTTTTGGTCTCATCTGAAGGCTTGACTTGTGAGGGAAATCCATTTCCAATCACTTGCTTGGCAGGCCTTTGTCCCTTGCCACATGGGCTTCTCTGCAGGGCTGCCTCATGACATGGCAGCTAGCTTCCACCAAAGCCTGTGATCAGAGAGAGAGCAAGAGGGAGAGAAAACCCAAGACGGAAACCACAGTCTTTTTGTAGCCTAGTCTTAGAAATGGCATCACATCACTTCTGCTGTATTCTGTTAGAAGTGAGTTAATAAGAAGTCCAGCCCATACCCAAGAAGAGATTATACAGGGTGTGAGTACCAGGAGGTGTTGATCATTGGAGGCCACCTCAGTGACCGCTTATATTTCTTTCCTTCCTTTCTCTCTTCCTTTCTTTTTTCTTTCCCTACTTCCTTCTTCCTCTCCTCACTTCCCTCCTTCCCTCCCTCTTTACTTCTCTACTTTCTTCCCTCCTTTCATAAGTGGTAGAAGCCATAAGGAGATTGTTTTTGGATCTTGTGCCACAGAATATCTTCCCAAGGCCAATTCCTATCCTTTGAATCTTGCATACTTCTTTGTCTCCCCCAACACCATCAACAAGATATAAATGAAAGAGATGGTATGGGTTGGTTTGGGAACCTGCAGTTTATAATACTGCATTTATGGAAACCTGTACTTGACACTCTATATTCCAAATATACAAGTGAGATTTTTTTGGACACAATCCATTTGTAAATGGCCAACTTGCTGGAATAACAACAATCACAAGTCTGTTTATGGGAGAACTATTGACTATTAAAATCAGAGAGATTGCTGTGCTCTTCCTGGTTGGTTTAATTTCACCGGGACTGATATTAAAGGAAGTATATTGTTCTCATTACAGATACAGGTTCTTCAGGGCACCTATCTGTTGGGGATGAATTGAAGCAGGAAAGTCAAAAAAAGGGCAATATTATTCCTTGAAAGGCGGGACTGATATTAAAGGAAGTATATTGTTCTCATTACAGATACAGGTTCTCCAGGGCAATCTGTTGGGGATGAATTGAAGCAGGAAAGTCAAAAAAAGGGCAATATTATTCCTTGAAAGGTACCCACCCTTTTTGGAAATGGTACTTGATTTTTTTTCTTTTTTTAAATGTCACTGAATGCTGATGTCATTAGTAGAAAATCCAGCTTTTGGACACCCTCCCCTCCTCCCCCACGGTAGCCATCATTCCTGTGAAATGCCACCTCCTTGCTAATATCGAGTTGTAAGGTGGTACATTGCATCAGTCAAAGAAGAGATGAGAAATAAAACAAAGATTACATAGACCATCCTTCTACCCAACTGTAAGATTTAGTATTCTGCTTTCTTCTGAGGATTTGTCACTCTCCATTTTATGACAATTTCTATGTCAGTCTTTGAAAGAAGTAAAGTAATATAACAAGAGAGAAAGGATAACTTGCAATTGTTGATCTCTTCATAGACACTGGGATGGATTAAATTCTGACATATTTGTCATAAATGCGGATATGGATGTTTGCCCATTGCAAGAGTCACCCATGTGTCAGCCAAAACAAACATAGCTGGGCGCTATTTAAGATATCTATCTTTAGAAAGCACAGAAATGCACCAATTTTTAAAATGGATTTTTAAAGTTTATAACCAAACCCTCTGATCCATTCTTCCTATCACCGCAAAAGGAATCACTTTTTACGCAGTTGTCCTAGCAGTTGGGGCTTGGAGCAGACCCTATACTGACTGTGTTGTGTGTGAGGTGAGGCGGATCACCAGGAGGGGAGAGAATGCTGCCTGGGGGCTTATGGAAAGGAACTGCATAGCTGAGAAGTGAGCCAGAACCCCACACTCCATGGCAGTTTCATAATGATCACAGCAGGACTATTTGTGGTAACTTTGCATATATGACATTCATACCTAATTTTCATTGCTTCTGCACATGTGTTTCATATGTTTACCCCAAAGTGATTTTTGCCTCCAGCTAGAACCTGCTTGGAAACCACCCATGACATTTTCACATTCACAAAGTAAAAATACCAATATCTGTCCCTCAGTGTATCTACAAACACTGTCCATTTACTGTTGTGTCATTTTCTGTTCTGTTGCCATTTCACAGGAATAGGTTGAAAGGTGCCCTTAAGGTGATCTTCATGGGACCCAGCAAAGTGAAGAGAGCAAATGTAAAGACAGAGGCCAATTGTTGTAAAAGGTCATAGCTGCTTTCATCAGCTGACACATGAACTGGTGAAAAGGTACCATATCAATGAAAAAAAAAATAACACACGAGGCAAAATCAGGCACACTGCATCCCCAGTTCCATGTCCTGTGCAGATTTGCAACCAGCCTGGCTTCTGGTGAGAGACAGACAGTATTTGCTTTGGCTGGAGCAGACTTTTCATTTACAGGATAAAAACAGGTGGCACAGGAAGGTACCCATGCCTTTACTGAAGAAAAGTATGCGAGTTGCTGACATTTAGGGCTATATTTTTAAAGACTAACTTATCTTAATGGAAATATTACTCTTACAGAGGCAGTGGGGTCAAAATTGACTGGCTGCAGGCCTGGAGGGGAGCCCGCCAAGAATAGTAGGCTGTGAAGTTGTTGAGCTTTGCTGAGGACAGTCCACTCACACCATCACCATGTGGCTTTTCATCTCAGATGCACCCCACTTCTGATTCATACCTCAGCAGAGTCCCCTTGTGTATAACCAAGAGCCCCCTTTGATCACAAAGGTGCCCACCGGCCTTTCTTTGACGGAAGAGGCTTAACTAAAGATCTTTGGAAGGACCACTTGCTCAGGTGTTTTCTCATTAGAAACATCAGTAAACAGAAGTTTACATGAGCCAGCAAATTGGAGCCAAATTACAGACATAATTTAAAGCATTTGTAAAACAAACACACTCACACTATCTCTTATCTATCTATCTATCTATCTATCTATCTATCTATCTATCTATCTATCTATCTATCTATCTATCTATCTATCTATCTATCTATCTATCTATCTATCTATCTATCTATCTATCTATCTATCTATCATCCATAGAGAAACTTACCCCTCTAGACACAGAGTTTGAAAAGGAAAATGATACAGATGCAAGGATTCAGGGGATTGCATTCTATTTGATTCTTCTTCGAGTGACTTTAATTTTCTACCACTTAAAAATATGTATGTCTTTTTGTAACAGCATACTTCACAATCCTGGCACATTGTTTTGCAAGAAGAGTGTTTATTATTAATAATTAGCTAAATTAGACAATTTTGCTACTTGGGTTTTAGTCCTGGCTCTGCCACTGGGCAGTAGCTGTGTTGTAAGACCGGCCTAA
>NW_007729943.1:42910-45281 GCF_000696425.1 Galeopterus variegatus | reverse complement strand
CTTGAACAGATAGGATCAACTGTTAGTTATCTGTGGCGCTTTTAGATTTACAGGTGGGCTTCAGCTGGCGCCTTTTGGGTTTACAAGGGGGTTTTAGCAGGCTGGCACCCCTTTAGCGCATTTCTCAATTGTTTACCTTCCCTGGGGCCTTGCTTTGAACCAACTATTTCCTGGAACCAGTGGGGGGCGTTTAGTGCGCTTGGGCCTGGCCTTTGTTCTGGCCCCTAAAAAAACTGCTTTGCTTATTATACATTGTTACAAGACTGCGTACATTAAGGTTATATTTTCCTACAATTCTACTACTTATATACTATGCCCCCTCCCCCTCATTACATCACAATTTATTTCCAACAGTGTGACCTTGGCCAGATCACACAACCTTTCTTGACTTCAGTTTCCTGCTCTATAACCTAAGAGGATTAAAATAGATCAGTGAGTCTCAAACTGTAGGCTTCGACCCATTAGTAAATCATGAAACCAGTTCAGTGAGTTGTGATCAGCATTAAAAATTTTTTAAAAAGGAAAAATGGAATAAAAATTGTTAGAGTGCATTGCATGTTGTGTGACTTAATATTGTTTCCAAAACTGTTCATTTCAGTTAAATCTATGTTTATATAGTTACGTGTATACGAGGGTTGCAATGTGAAATGTTTTTTCTACTATGGGCTTAAGTTTAAAAAGTTTGAAAACACTGAAATAGATTATCTCTAGGGTCCCTTCAGGTTTTAAACCCAAGGCTCCCTGAAACAGGCACTCCTAGCCATACACATCAGTGTGTATGATCAAAGAGCTCCGAGCACGGTTGGGAAAATAGGAGTGGAGGAGCCTGCGTAGGCTACCCTCATTAGGAGGGGTGTTAACGCTACCAAGAAGGGGCTCTCAGGAGAGGGAGTGTGCCAAGGCCAGGGAGAACGGCCTCCTGTGCTCCGGTGTACCCAGGTTGTTCACCAAGATATCGCTCCGATCCCATCCTGGTAGCGACTGCCCCTTACCCCTCCGCATACCCCTCTTCCTTCCCTGTCCCCTCCACTGTCTCGCTCTTACCCAAAAGAGCATGCAGGAGGGAGAAGGAATCAAGGTTACTGTTGGAGTGGTCTTGGGCACCAGAAAAAAGCACCTTGCATTTTCCCTCTTATTCTCATTGGAAGCCCAAAAGATAAGGCCATCTCTAAAAATGTAAGAGGTCACTGAGTGGCTGACAATTTGCAGAGCATGCACTTGAAGGTCAAGTGCCTTGTCTCTGAAAAGATCTTTCTCACACAAAATGTTGACCTGGTTCCATTTGTTCTGGAAGAGATTGAGATTTTTAAAAATTTATTTATTAATTTTTTTTTTTTTTTTTTTTTTTACATTCTAAGGTGTTGTGGCAAAGCAGTTGGGGAGGGAAGAGAGTTGTTGGGGGGTGTGTGACTGAGGCCCCCAGCACTCTCCCAGCCCTGGTGTGGGAGCTCAGCAGTCTTCTGGTCCTTCTAGGTGTTATAGGTGTTCTTTGGTGATGTGAGACCTTTAATAGTTAATATCAAACTTTGTCTCTGGTTGTGGGTACTTTGTTTTTCTGTGTTGGATTATTCACTGTTCCCGTCACTTAAACTCTGCATTGGAACTAATTTGTTGACCTTTGCTTCCTTCTAAAATGGGGGAACTTCCTGTGGGGACCAGCAGTGGAGCCCTGTGGTTGAGCTAAATCGCTGCTTTGCTGCTGATTTCCTGGGGAAGGCTTTTTGTGCAGCTCAGGTTTTAATGGTTGACTTTGTAAACACTTCCAGGTGTTGTGAGGTCTGGTACACCTGGATTGTGTGGAAACTCTGGTCTGGGCCTGAGTCTTTACAGCAGACTGCACGCCTTGCAGTTCTATATTCCTGACCAGTCTCCTCTGAGTGGTCCTGTGCTGACTGGGGGCAGATCAGCTGTCCTTGTTGTGCTCCAGTGTTCCCCTGGTGGCCCATCTTCCCCACCGCCCACATTCCAAACACTTCCCATGGGATGGGCTGTGTGCCGGTCCCTTGTGATGGCTCACCGGCCTCTGAGTGGCTCCTTTTTTTCAGTTGTTGTGGCTCCTCATTCCTATGTAGGTCCACAGGAACCCTGTCAGTGATCTTGCTGGCCTGGGGACCACCAAGGCTCTCTTCTCCCCTGCTGACTCCAAGCAACTTCATCTGAAGGGCACAGCTGTGGCTTTTGCTGTGTCTTGCTCCATGTGCTCAGCAGCTCCAGCCAGGAAGCAGCCAGGGCTCCAAACGGTCCCAGCATTTTTTTCTTTCTCTCACGGTAGCTTCTCCTGCCTTCATTCACTCTGTAGTCTCTCCTCCTCTTCCCCTGAGCTCTAGTGGCCCCAGCTTGGCTGTCATTGCTTTTTTTTTTTTTTTTTTTT
>NW_007729943.1:28190-41910 GCF_000696425.1 Galeopterus variegatus | reverse complement strand
CAGTGTTGCCCCCGTACCGGACCGGGGACCGGCAACGGGATTGCAACCCTCGGTGTTGCCCCCGCGCCTCGCTCAGCCAGTGAGCGGGAACCAGTCCGTATATGGGATCTGAACCCTCGGGCGGGAGCGCCGCCGCGCTTCCCAAGCGGCGCACTATCCAGTGCGCCACCGGGCCGGCCCTGTCATTGCTTTTTAATAGTTGAGGTTGAGTCTTCACAGAAAAGCTCTCACTGTTGTTAACAAGATGCATCTTGAAATCAAACTAAACAGCAAAAAAATCTGTGGGTGGCAAATCCCTCTCTTGTTTCATGGTGGAGGTGTGGGCCTGAGAAGAGAGAAGATGAGTGTCTTCACTACCCTAATTTTCTCCCAAAACTCAGTAAAAATAAATAGCTAAGGCTATCCCATCTTTCTCTGATTCACCATTGGAAGGGGTGTCTTTTTCTAATTTACATAAAGGTACCATATGGGCTAGCAGAGGTCTTGGGTATAAACTATTGATTGCAAAACGTTGACAGGTTTTAGAAGAAGATTTGTTGAAAGTTACTTGTGCATAAAGGAGAAGGCAACTGAATGGTACCTGGTGAGTCTAAAGAGAGTTGGAATTCCAGGCAGAAGGAGCAGAGCACTGGAACATCGCGTGTTCTCCATTATGTGAAAGGCTTTTCTCCATTGGTTGGAATGTTGATGTTAATGAGTCTTGCGATCAAAACCCCATCCGTGAGCAGAAGTAAGGCCAAAGATGCGAGTCAACTCCAATGGTACAACTCATATTTAATAAGCAAAACTGAATCCAGAGTTATCCCTGCTGTAAAGGTTGGCAAATCTGTACTGCGCTGCATTGAGAATGTATTCATCATTCTCAATCATTCTTTTGATTTAACAAGAGATTCCCTGATCCTGAGTAAATCAAACACTTTCCCGTGCCATTCACAATATATGGAGAAATACAATTATAAAAAGTGAATCATTTTGGAAGATTAAATGAGGTTGTAACCGATTTCCTTCCCTTTCTCTCTTCTTTCATTATTTTAGAGAAACGAACTTTCTGACTAGTTCAGAAGCTATTAAAAAGTACTATACATTCTGTAGTCAATATTTAAAAGGATATTGCTTAAAAAGGCATATGTGCTATTCATATAGATCTTTGGTAAAGGTGACTTTTCTCCAAAAAGTTAATCAAATTACTTTAAGAAGTATATTGAGTTGGTGGTGGTTGAGGCACACAAAGAAAGGAAAACATTGAGTTTGATGATAGAAGTATTTTATTTTTTATTATTTATTTATTTATTTATTTTGTCTTTTTCATGACCGGTAAGGGGATCGCAACCCTTGGTGTGGTGTTGTCCGCACTGCTCTCGGCCAGTGAGCGCACCGGCCATTCCTATATAGGATCCGAACCCGCGGCGGAAGCGATGCAGCGCTCCCAGCACCGCACTCTCCCGAGTGCGCCACGAGCCGGCCCCATTATTTATTTAGTTAGTTAGTTTTGACTAAGTATTTTATAAGAACACGTCACATACTCATCTAATAGATTGTTTCTTTAAATAATAAAAAGTCCTCACAAAGACTGTTTGATTTACTCAGGATCAGGGCATCTCTTGTTAAATCAAAAGAATGATTGAGAACGATGAATACATTCTCAATGCTGCGCAGTACAAATACCTGAAAGCAAAAGTAGGTTTTTTCTTACTACACTGAGGGACAGGGTCAGAATGCCTTTGACAGTTTTAAGACCCCTTGGTAATTCTATAACCCTTTACAGAGTACTATCACATTGTCACATGAGAAAGGATTAGAAAAGTTGTTTTATGCAAGTTTGTTCTTCACGCTCTTTGTTTATATCTTCCAATCTATGCACTGTTATCCATTCAATAAATATTTATAGATTGCCTACAACGTGTTTGTGTTGCCTCTTGGGGACATGGTGGGGACAGACAAAGTTGCTGTCCTCAGGAAATTTCCAGTCATGGGGAGAGTGGGGGAAAAACACTACATGAACACACACCATGTTAGATGGGCCGCGGTGAGGGAAGCGGCTGGGGAGCTCTGAGAGCTGGGGCGGGTGTGTTGCTTCACGTAGTTCCAGGCATTGTTCCCGAACTCGTGGCTATATCATCATTTTATTGCTCAAGAAAAAAGAGATTTATTGCTAACAAAGAGAAACAAGGAGTGGGGGGGGGGAGGGGGGAAGCTATGAGGGCCAAGAAGATAAGCGCTTGTCCAGACCTCTCGGCCCAGTGGAGACTGGAGCAGGACGCGGGGCATGGGATGGACTGAGAACCAGGAATGAAGGTCCTACGAGCTCAGTAACCGGCCTCTCCCGTCAGAGGACTGTGCTATGGCTTTCCCAAGAGCCCAGGGGGTTTCTGATGTCTCTCAGCAAGAGGGGCTACAGGAAAAACAGGCTGTCCCTCATGTTAGAGCAGGAGGAACAGGAGGGAGAGGAGGCAGTGACACTGGGGAAGGATCGCCAGCAGCTGGAGAGAAGGCCCTGCAGACACCCAAGCCTGGAGAGCTGATCCTTGAATCTCGCTTCCCTTGTGAAGAAAACTTCCGAGATCAGAACAGAGCCTGGAGTGAAGAAGAGCAGTTCTCTAGGAATGTTCTGTTATTTCCATGTGACCCCAAACTGAGAGACTGAAAGAGAGATTAAGGATGCTGAAATGTTTGGAGGTGGGCTTTAGGGGGAGATGGCTCTTCGAAAGGTGCCGTTAAGGGGGCTTGTACATTTTTAGTCAGTTTTAGTAAGCTTATTATAGATTCCATTTTATAAGATCAGCATCTGAGGGGTAGAATGAAGTACTGATTATAAAGTTGAAAGGTTAGAAGCTGGGGATTTTCTGACTATAGTGTTAGAAAAATTAAATAGCTTGAGATTTGTAACAATTTCCCAGTAAGATACATCTGATACCATTTGATCGATATTTTTTCATTTAGGTGGAAAGTTTTTCACTTCGATTTGTTCTTCCCTTCAGACCTTGAGAGGGAACACCCTTTGTGTGCAAATCTAAAGCCATATGATTCACATCTCTGGTCCAGTTCCTTAACTTCCTCTAGCTTGAAAACAATGATCTCAATTGAATATTTAGCTTAGAGCACTCTATTTTGAAAAGAATCTTTAGGAAAAATCTTTACCATTAGTAGGTCTGTTTCAGGAAAGTCAGCAAACAAGCAGGTCTGAGCTGCTTTCAGGAATAAACTGTCTTTTACAATCTCCTGTTGAATTAAACTGAACAAACACACTAAATAAAGACAGACTCGTCAGGCAGGATTTTGAGTTGGGTTTCAATCTACTTTAAATTCCCATTCTTGGGATTATATCAAACTAAGAAGCTTCTGTGTGGCAAAGGAAACAATCAACAGAGTGAAAAGACAACCTACAGAGTGGGAAAAAAATATTTGCAAACTATACATCTGACAAGGGATTAATATCCAGAATACACAAGGAACTCAAACAACTTAACAGTAAGAAAACAAATAATCAGATTAAAAAATGGATAAAGGAGCTGAATAGATACTTCCTGAAGGGAGACATACAAATGGCCAACAAACACGTGAAGAAATGCTCAGGATCACTAAACATCAGGGAATGCAAATCAAAACCACACAGATACCATCTCACCCCAGGTAGACTGGCTATTATCAAAAAGACAGAATAACAAATGCTGGTAAGGATGAGGAGAAAGGGGAACCCTCCTACACTGTTGGTGGGACTGTAAATTAGTGCAGCCATTACGGAAAACAGTATGGAGGTTCCTCAAACAACTACAGATAGAACTGCCAGATAATCCAACAATCCCATGACTGGGTATATACCCAAAGGAATGGAAATCATCATGTCAAAGGGATACCTGCACTGCCACATTTATTGCAGCTCTATTTACAATAGCCAAGTTATGCAACTAACCTAAAAGTCTGTCAACAGATGACTGGATAAGGAAAATGTACAATGGAATACTTCTCAGCCATAAAAAAGAATTAAACTCTGCCATTCACAGCAACATGGATGAGCTTGGAGACAATTGTTAAGTGAAATAAGCCAGGCACAGAATGAGAAATACCACATGTCCTTAGTCATAAATGGGTGCGAAAGAAAAGAAAAGAAAAGAAAAGAAAAGAAAAGAAAAGGAAAGGAAAGAAAGAAAGAGAGAAGGAGAGAAGGAGAGAAGGAAGGAAGGAAGGAAGGAAGAAAAAAAGAATTATAATAATATGTTGAACTTTCCAAAGAAGAGAACAGAACTGTGGTTACTAGAGGTGGGAAAGGGGGAGGAAGAGGGGGTCAGTGTGAAATTGGTTAAGTGTCACAAAGAATGATCATATTTTGTAACAATGAATATGCTAATTATCCTGATTTGATCATTACATACAGTACACAGGTATCCATATATTCGACTCTGTACCCCACAAACATGTATAAGCAATTACATTTCAGTAAGAAAACAATTCCTGTTCTCATCGACTTGTGGTTCTTATGTACACGTAGACTCCTCACTGAAGACTGGGAGTGGCTGCATGATCTGGTCTGCACACTGCGTCCCTGGCATATGCTGTCTGGGTCATTAGTTCCTTCCTTTGGTCAAGCTGCACAGGTGATGGCCATGCTGGGGTGTTTAGCTCTGACTCCAGACCATCTGTGGAGCTAGCTATGAGCTCAGTGCGAAGGTTTATGTGGATCTGGGAAGAATGTAGACAGGTCTCTTGCTTCAGGAGGGACACTGACATCAGCTTGTCTTCTTCCTTTGATTGATGGCGTAATTGCTAATGTAACACCCACCCAATGTTTTAAACTTCCTAACTTCTTGGCTGAAGAAAGATAGCAATGAGTTCTTCTGATCCATTAAGAAAAAATCCTCTATGAGACACTATTCTAATGTCACCTACTGGATAAACGTTATCCCATTTTTTTGTTTCTTTTTCTCCCCCTTCATACTTGATCTACTGTACTGAGCTTTGCCTCAAGTTTATAAATCTTATTTGAATGGGATTTGAGCTTTTGATTTGACATCAGGATCAGACTGCCTGGAGAAAAGTCCCTGTAGAAATAACCTATACATAGGCCTTTATGTCTCTAGACACATATGCAGTCATTCTAGTTTAATTTTGTACAAAATTAAGTTTGTAACCAAACAATAGACCCTTATAAAGTGTCTAATTCCTACTTTAATGCCTTTGACATTACTTGAATTAATGTACTTGAATTTTAACATTAGTCTATCTCTGTAGCATTATTGTAATACAATTCTTAAAACAGGTTGAAACCATAATAAATTGCCATTTTTTGTAGATCATAAAGGGTCAAATACTGGCAATTGATATGGTTGAACCTATGTAATGTCCACTCATTCAGTGAAGACATGTGTGCCTACAGTGTGCTTAAGGCCAATTGCCCTGGGAGATAATGAGAATGACACAGTTCTTCCTTCGAGTCTCTAGTCTATATACTACAACCTGAGTATAGGTAGAAAGTGATTTGTCCTTTAGGAGGGGAAGAGCAGCTCTCCGGTTTGGAGGAGGGACCGTGCTATCAATGGCAACTCCATCACTGCACTACCTTAAAGTCCACAGAATCCCATTACAAAGCCCCATCCCCAAGAACCTTTGGTTTCCCAATGGCTCCTGAGCCAATGGCAGATCCTTTAGTCTGTCATTCAGAGTACCTATCTGATGTTATTCCATTTCCCTTATGTTTATACCACTGCTTTCCCATCTATTTCTGCTATTTCTTACTTGGAGGGACCGTGCTATCAATGGCAACTCCATCACTGCACTACCTTAAAGTCCACAGAATCCCTTTACAAAGCCCCATCCCCAAGAACCTTTGGTTTCCCAATGGCTCCTGAGCCAATGGCAGATCCTTTAGTCTGTCATTCGGAGTACCTATCTGATGTTATTCCATTTCCCTTATGTTTATACCACTGCTTTCCCATCTATTTCTGCTATTTCTTACTTCTGGAATGTTCTTTCCTCCCACTTCCAAGGCAGTAGGTATAGTGGTTAAGAGCCTGGACACTGGACTCCTACTGTCTGGGTTCAGATCTGAACTACGTAGCCCCTGGCACATTGTTTGATTTCTGATGAGTAAATTGCCTCAATATATTCACCTGTAAAAGAGAAACAACATCAGTGTGACCTCATAGGAGTGTGTATGAGAAATGATTTATTATATGTATGCACTAGAACAGAGGCTGATGCAGAGTAAGCCCTTGATAAATGTTATTATTATAATTTCTGCATCTCCAAGTCTCACTCATCTTTCAAGGCTCCAGGCAAGGACCACCTTCTCCCCATGGCCTCCTCCAGAGTCTCTAGTTGCAAATTCTCTTTCCTTTCTCTGTTTTCCCTTAGCATATGTGTGACTGTTGCGTGACAGTCTTTACGTTGTTTTTAAGCACCTGCGTCTTATCACCTCTGCTCATCTGTAAATGTTTGAAGGTAAGAGCTGCAATACTACAGAGCAATTATGACATTGACTACCCAGAGCTGGCTCAGACTCCACAGGGTAAGGGCACAGTCTTCAACAAAACTGCCTGACTTCAGATTCAGACACCAGCTGCACTTTAGGAGGTCCCCAGACCTCCTATACTTCTGACCCACTGGCTATAAGCTGAAGGGTTCCCACAACCCCACCAGTTTTGATAATTCACTAGAACAACTCACAGAATTCATGAAAGAACTACACTTATGATTACAGTTCTATTATAGAGGACAAAAACCAGGACTGGCCAAATGAAGAGTCACAGAGGGCAAGGGTTGTAAACGCAGAGCTTCTGTGTCCTCTCAGTGTAATCAAGACACACATCCTCCGGGCACGTGTTCACCAACTGGGAAGCTCACTTAAGCTTTGGGTGTCCAGAATTTTTACTGGGGTTTCATTACGTAGGCATGATTGATTGAATCATTGGTCATGTGAATGAACTCATTCTCTAGCACCCCTCTCTTCCCTGGAGATCAGGTTGATGTTACCTGGCTCAAAGATGCAACCCTCTAATCACATGGTGGGTCCTTCAGTCATGACCAGCCTGAGTCATCTCAATATCTTAAACTCAGGAGTGGTCCAGGGGTCCCCCATGAACAACAAAGGTGCTCCTATCACACAGAAAATTCCAAGTTTTTAGAAGCTTCCTCTGAGGAACCCAGGACAAAGAGCAGACTAATTCTTTATTACAAAACAGGAACCATATCTGATTTGTCTTTGAATCCTCTCCAGTGCCTAGTTCAAGGCTTTGCACATAATAGACATTCACATTTATTAAAACAATAGGCAAAGGTGAGCTTTAGGAAGATAACTCTAGCAATTTATGTAGGATGGTTAAGACTATTATAATAGACCTGAAGTTATTTAATTGACTTTTACAATATTCTGTTGGTGATGAGACTGAAGAAATATAAACATTAAAAAAGTTGAATTGTTCTGTTGCTCCCCTCCTCCCAACTATAAAGTCCTGCAGTAATTTCCCATAGGTTGAATTTACCCAAGAAAGCCCTCCACTGCGAAGTTAAAGGTAGTCTCGATTGTGAAGAATTTTGGCCTTCTCATTTATTTAATTGATAAAATAAACAGCTTGTAATAATGTGGCAAAGGCAGGAATTGTATTCAATATTGCCATTAATAACACTCTCTCAGGAGCTTTGAGGATGCTCATCATGAAGATCCATTCACACCATCTACACCCCGTGATATTGAGAATTTGCTTCAAAATAATTCTGGGGGGCAGGGAGGCGGGTATGAATGAAACAAGAATTGTCATGAGTTCATAATTATCGAAAATGGTGATGGGTGATGGATTTCTTTATGCTCCTTATATAATTGTTGTATCTATATTACAGAATATACTTACACTATATTCTTTTTCCTTTTGTATATTTTTGGAAATTGTACATGACAAAACATTTAAAAAGGTAAAAAAATAAATCTATGTCTCCAAAACTGAAGACCTCATTCAAAGTGGTATGTAATGGATTGGGGGCTATTCCCCCTTAGGTAGTGAGTCTTAGAAACCGGTACTCCACCCAAATTATGTGAGCGTCTGTAGCATCTGACATCAAAAGGTGGATGTAATTACGGGCGATGTTTGGATGCTAGGTATCACTGCTGCCACCCTTATCCCTCTCCTCCATGCATTTAGCACCATCTGCATTTGGTAAACCCTATGCAAGACAATCCTCTCATTGGAAACAGTGATGTTTAAGGTACCCATCAGTTCTGATCATTGTTTCCAAATGCTTCATTTAGAGTCAAGGAACTAGAAAACCACATCAACAAAGCTGTTGATTTTCTGGAGACTAGGAAATCAAAGATGGAAGTCAAAAATAATGCCAGGATTGTTGCAGGACTGTGAGACCAAGCCACTGTAGATGACATCTTGGGTAGGAGGACAAACTTTATGAAACAAGTCAGGTGAATAAGGAATGTTATTTTTCAGCATTAAAATCAAAACTGTACCGAATTGGAGTAGGGACAAATTCACCTGGTCTGAAATGCATATTTATGAACTGTGTATCTTAGCCCCAGATGCAGAAGCTGCCCAAACTGCTGGCTGCAGGCAAGATGAAGGAAGGGCTCCGGGCACTCAGAGGCAGCTGCAAGAGACTTGGGAGGTGCTGCTCCTGTTGGTATAAATCCCCGGGGGCGGGGGGGTTCAGACCTCAGAGAAAATGAGGTTCATTTGGAGCATAAACTGAAAACATTTCTTGCACAAGCCCAGATGTAGGCGGCTCTTATAAAGCCTGTTTAACTAGAGGGATTACAAATAGCAAATTGGCAATAAAGAGTTTGCTTTCATGAGTTTGAAGGGTATTTATGCAGTTAGCATCCACTACAAGAAGTAAAGCATCCTGGACTAGAATACTGAAGCAGCTAAACAGTATTTTAAAAAAAAAAATCATTTTAATTTAATGTTTGGTACATACAAAAATGTCTTTTTCTCACATATACATAAGTTATGAAGCATAACACAATGAACACTTATGAGCCTGTGTTATATCCAATTTAAGAACTACAATATTACCAGTTGCATCTGTCTTTGGGCTCCCTCCCCAACCTCCTTCCCTCCAATCCCCACCAGTTTCCACTATCCTGAATTTTCTGTTTATCATTTCCTTGCATTTGATCACTTATTATGAGTCTCTTAAAAATACATTGTTTAGTTTTGCTTGTGTTTGAGCTTTATAAAAATGGCATTACAATATTTGCACCTGGGACTTGCTTTTTTAGTTCGATGTTATGTTTCTAAGCTGCTTCCATAGCCTCGTGAGGAGTAGTTCATTCACTCATTTTCACTGCTGTTTAATAATCCATTGTGTGAACAGACCCCAGTTGATTCACATCATCTCCAACTGTTCATGTTGTCAGACTTGTGAATTTTTGCCAACCTCGTGGATATAAAATGATACCTCACTGAAGTCTTAAATTGCATTTCCTTGTTACTGATGAGACTTAACATCTCTACCTATGCTTATTGGCCGTTTGGTTTTCTCTCTCTGTGCAACGCTTGTTTATGGCTTTTCCCATTGTTTTTCCTATAGGGCTGCCTTTTCTCTCAATGATTTTGTAGTAGTTTTTTACATATTAAGCATTGTTCTTTACCATTTATCAGTTTGTTGATCTTTAAAATTTTAGGTTGTATAGCATTTAGTACTAGGAGATCTTTCAAAATATAGACATTCTCTCTTCTCTCAAGTTACCAATGAGGAAAACTGAAGCGCAGAAAGCAATTTACCCAGTACCACAGTTTGTGCTTGCAGCAATGCTGGGGTGAGCACCTGGACCTTCTAACCTCAAATTAATTTCTCTCCTATTATACTATGACAGCCTCCTTTATTGGTTTGTCTCATTTTTATTTAAAATTTCAAAAAGTGCCCAAGTAATACATGTTCATGGTAGAAAAAGGAAAAAAGCAAGCATTAGCATAATGAAGAAAATAAAAATCAGTTTTAATCCCACCTTCCGGATGCAGCTACTGTTTATATTCTATATTTCCTTTTTAGATAATAACTGTTAACAGATAATTATTATGGACTGCTTACTACGTGCAAATTATTATGAAGTGCTTATTATGTGCTGGACATTATTCTAAACATTTTACATGCACAGACTTTTTTACCGTTCCCCACAACCCTAAAAGCAGATTATCATCATTGTCCTGAGTATGGTAGGCAGAATAATAGCCTCCCAAAGATGTCAACATCCTAATCCCAGGAACATTATGAATATATTATGTTACACGGCAAAGGGGAATTAAAGGAGCACATGGAATTAAGGTTGTTAATTAGCTGATCTTAAAACAGGGAGATTATTCTGGATTACCCCAGTGGGCCCAATGTAATTTCAAGAGAAGAGAGAGGCAGAAGAGGCAGTGTCACAGTGATGTCATGTGACAAGGAGTCCATCGTTGGCTTTGAAGATGGAGGAAGGGGACCATGAGCCAAGGAATGCAGGCAACCTCTAGAAACTGATGAGGCAAGAAAATGAATTCTCCCCTAGAGCCTTCAGGAAGCGATGCAACCCTGCTGACACCTTGATTTTAGCCCAATGTGGTAGACAGAATAATGGCCCCAAAGACATCCATATCCCAATCCCTGGAACCTGTGAATATTTTTGTTACTTTACTTGGCAAAAGGAAGTTTGCAGACGGGATTACGAATCTTGAGATGAGCAGATTATCCTGGGGTATCTGGGTGGGCCCAATGTAATCACAAGATCTTTATGAGAAAGAGTCAGGAGGGTGAGATGAAAGTCAGAGAAGAGATGTAAGGACAAAAACAGTGGTTGAAGGGCTACCCTATGAAGATGGAGGAGCCAGCTACAGCCAAGGAATGCAAGAAGCTTTGAGAAAAGGTAAGGAAACAGGTTTCCCTGTTGAGCCTCTGGAGGGTGTGTGGCCCTGTCAACATCTCGATTTTGGCCTAGTGAAACCCATTTTGGACTTCTGACCACCAGAACTGTAAGATAATAAATTTGTATTGTTTTAAGCCATTACATTTGTGGTGATTTGTTATAGCAGTAACAGCAAACTAATATACCTAGTTTATAGCTGACCAAAGTCACACAGCTAGCTAGTGGTAGAGACAGATTTTCAACCCAAGCAATCTGGCTTCAGAGCCCATATCTTTTACCATTATGAGACACACAGAGATGGATGCACATAGATTTAAATAGTACAGACATTTCAATAAATGTAAATCTTCCATATTATTTAAATAGTCATTCAGCACCATCATATTAAAGAGTTGTGTTCCATTGAAAAAATATACCATTACCCATGTTCTATTTAGTAAATCTCTTATTACTGGGTATTTACGTTGTTTCTAATGTTTCAATATTATAAAATTGGCAGTGAAAAATATCTTTCTAGTGGTATTATTTCTTAAGGAAAAACTCTTAGAATTAGAAATGCTAGGTCAAATGAAGTACATTATAGAAAATGGCCAAATTACCCTCCAAAAATATTTCATTGGAGTATAATTTAAAATAAAATGCACAACTAGAGTAGGAAAATATCTACCTTCTGTTTCTGCAACACTTCTGATATTAATCTGTTTTTCTTATCCATGGTACACACTCAACTTATTTGCATTTTTGTTTTTGAAGGTTTTAGCTATAATATTATTTCTTCCGTAGAATAATAGGTGTTAGAACGAGAGGGTATTTGGAGATCATTCAATGTAGTGCTTTAAGTTACAGGTAAAGCCCCTGAAGCTCACCTGGAAGTAGGGTACCTGGTGAGAACCCACCTGCCTGGCTCCACGTCCAGCGTCTTTCCACATCTGCTGCAAATGTCATGAGCACAGCCTCCAAGTTGGTACCATTATTGATTTTTTTCCTTCAAATCATGCAAGAAACCGCTTGTCCTTTTAATCAGAAGCCTATTTTAGGGGCTGTGCAATAATAAGTACCCACAAATCCAGTATTAAAAGATAAACTCTAGCCCTCTCCTGGAGTGAGCCTATTTTCATTCTTTGATTGTGAAATTTGGGAGGCTGATGGCAGACAATAAGCTCCCCCTCCCCTAATATTTTATGTAAGAGTTCTTATAATGGATAAGGATGGAGGTTTTCCATCATCACCTTTATATCTTTTTTTCTAACTCGGTTCGTAGGTTTCCCGACAGCACTTAAGTTACTTCGTCCTGGAATCTGATGTACACAACGGTATGCAAACTCCTTCCCTCGCTCTGAAGCAAACAATGAAATAGGAAAACACACTGCCATTTTCTGACCTCAATCGCTGAGGGTGGACCCCGCACGTTACATCAGCAGGCCGGCTCCATTACACTGCCCTGCGCTGTGCTCGGGCTACTGAAATATTGATTTTTACAGAGCCGGCGCACGCACACTGAAAAATCAATATTCCAGTGCACACAACAGAACAGGCAGCAGAGCCGGGACCAAGTCCGAGGCCCAGTCAGCACTGCCGCTGGCCTTGACAGAGGAGGGGGTGGGGGCTGGAGGAGACAATGGCTGGGGAGAGGCCCCTGCAAACCCGGGAATGGTCAGATAAACCAGCCAGTGTGGAGAGGAAAGAGAAAGGAGAGTGGAGAGAAAGATCCTTGAGGATAAAACAGTTGGAAGGAGCAATGATTTATCTTTCCATAGGGGGAAATGGGGAGAAGGAAAGAATAAATTAAGAAGAGAGGCTGGGAAGAATTTTCCAGGTAAGAATCTTCCCATGAAAATATCTTTTTGTTTTTCTGTATCACTCGGCCAAGACTTCAGATGGAAAAATTATAAAGATGATACAGATACTTTATTACATGAAGGAAAAAAAAAAAAAAAAAAAAAAACTAGGCCAGTTCTGAGAAATATTTACAGTTTTAAAACCGCAGCCCCCTTCTTTTTCCTTGGTCACTAGAGGCTGGCAGATCGTACAATGACCATCAGAGAGTCCGCATTTAGAACCCGGGCTCTATCTTCGCAAGGAAAATTCTTTTCCTTGGGGAAAGGGGAGGGAAGGAAGACATCCTGGTCATGTGGCCATTCATCGATTCCCTTTCTTTCTAGAAAAGCACCTTCTTTGGCGTTCTTGGGGAACCACGTTAAGAATGGATTCCTTTTGCATGCCCGTGACTTCTTGGGAATTCTGAGCTCCCCTGAGTCACACCTCGCTCCAGATGTGGGGCGGAGAACGTGTCCCCAGGTTCCACTCCCGGGTGCCCAGTACCCAGCAGAGGTCAGGGTGGAGACGGTCCGGCCTTTCGGTTAGTCCCTGTAGACGTGTAAAAAGAACAAAAATACAGAACTGGCATTTTTGCTACTTTTAGTTAGCTCTTCGGCCTCTTTATTTGGGGATGGGTGGTAGTCAGTTCATTGAAAGGGGCAACTTTTAATCTCGATGAATTCTTCATTTTGCTTTGTCCTAGGATTGTCTCACCAGCAATCTCGCTATTAGTTCTCCCAGCTCCCTGCCTGGGGAGGAAACTGTCCTCCCCGAGGTCTCCATTTCGTACTCTGCCCTGCAGGCAGCGTCGCCGACTCTTCTTCCCCAGCCTGGGAGAGACCCGGACCCAACCTGAACTCGGACCGGGCTCCGGGGAAAGCGGGCATTCAGGGGCACCTTGCAAAATGCGGGTTCTTTAGGCCCAGCGGGCTGGCCGGAGACAGCGTTCGCCCAGACTGTTGCTGGAGGCCGAACCCGCACCGTGGCGGGGAGGGGCGCGGGCAGGAGGGCGGGGCAGGACGTGAAGCCAGGTGGCCACCTGGAGCGCCCCGCCCCTCCGGG
>NW_007729943.1:1693-27190 GCF_000696425.1 Galeopterus variegatus | reverse complement strand
AGCGGAGCGCGAGGGGGGGAGCCGGCCCGGGAGTGCCTGGCGGCCGGCGCTGGAGGGGCAGGCTGGGGGGCCTGCGGCGGGCGCGCTAGGGGCCACACGGAAGGGCGTCCCGGCCAGGGGAGGCCGGAGCGCGACCACCGCCCCCAGTTCTGGGGCCTCTGGGCGCCCCGCACTTCGCCAGCCGCCTGCCCACCCCGGCCCGGAGGACGCAGCCCACTGCGCCTTCCGCCCCTGCTCTCGGGGGTCGTGGGAGACCAGACGGTGCGGGGGGCGGGAGGTTGGGGGAAGGATGGGGAAGGCACTTTCCAGACCTGTTGCACGGGCGCAACAGCTGTTCAGGTGCGGTATGTGGGGGGAGGGGAGGGGGTGGTCGGCAGGGGGTGCAGGGCGGGGGCTAAGAGCCGAGGGCCGCTGTTGGGGGCTGTGTGCAAGGGAGAGGGTTGTGTGTCGACCGGGTCCGCGAGAAGCTCTGCCTAGTGGGGCAGGGAGAATCCCGAAGAGTGGGTGGGTGGAGCGGAGGCGACAGGACTGCATAGACGCGAGTTCCCGGGGCTGGGCGCTGGCTGCTGGAAGACCGGGAATCGAGTAGTGGGAATGGCTGGGGCGAGGGGAGGCCCCGCACAGCCTTGCTCTTCTGGGCCGTCCCATCTGCGGGGCATTACTCAGGCCTGTATTCGCCCCCGCCAACTCTTCCAGCTCCGGGAACTGTGTCCGCGTGCAGCCCACCTCCCCCACCGGCTTTCCGGAGGGAAGGTAAAAAGTTGCCACAAGTTAGGTGGAGTGAGTGAGCTGTTTGCAAAAGTTTAAATAACAGGACCGAGGAAGTGGGGGTTCGACCGGGAATGGGTTCTGATGTGAGGATGAGTAGGAAGGAGGGGGAGGGCGTGTGATTCCTGCAGCCCGTTTGCTGTGACATTGCGAACAGAATTTGTCAGCCAGGCTGTTAAAACACCATTTCTGTTGGGCATTTGCTGCTGCTGACTGCGGCAGTAACTTTCCATAATTAATGACCCGTTCCATTATCGGTCGTATCCTGAGCTAAATTGCTTTTAACAAGTTATTCTTCTTTGTCTTAGCTGGGGGTGGGAGTCGCACACCTGCAGGAAGAAACTTCTGGAGGAAGACAGCCTTTTTGGTCTTTTGAGGCAAAGTTCTGAGACACTCCGACTCTGAGTATGATAGAAGTCAGTGCACTACAGAACTTTGTCTCTAGAGGCTGTGGTCGCCGCCGCCGCGAGGGCTCCGGACGCCGGGCTGAGTGGCCCTGGTGGCCACGTCACTGCACCTTTCCCTTGGGGGAGGGGCGAGGCCAGAGGGGGTCGAAGTGCGGCACGAGGAACTTGGCCAAGTCCTTTGAAGCCGGGGGGTTGAACCACGTAAGTGGGAATAAAATCCCCCAATCTTTTATCTTACCCTGGTGGACTCCTGATTGCAGAATTTCTTGGGAAATGAAAAAATAAAAAAAGTTTTGGTCTTTTCAAGGTTTTTTAAAAGGTACTCAAAGACTGCCTTCAGTTATTGAGGGAGGAGAGGAGAGCCACAGGTTTATTAATGGGTGTGTGGGTGTGCAATGCCTTACAGGAATTTAAACTCTCCTACCCTTAAAGAAGGAAACGTATTTGTACAAAAGCCACGGATAATGGTCCTTTTATTCAAGTGACCTGCTAGATAAATGAGAGCCTGCAAGGATTGAATTTGGAGATCTGTTCTCAATTCTGCTTCTGATTTAGGTCCAGTTCACTTCCATTTTTTAAAGTAGATTTTATTAGTGGAAAGGAAGTACTTTTTCTTTTTCCAGGAAAGCATTTTGAGTGACACTTAGGGGGGCGGGGGGGGGCGGTGGTGTCGGTATTTGTAATTTTGGGCTGTTATTACATGGAGAGATTTCTTGTCCGTAATGGAATGTGTTTTGATAGGTGAGTTCCTATCAATAGCCTGCTCTGTGCAATGGGCCACTGACTGGCACCGAATTGTAGAACTGTTCCATGGACATTGCCCTATTTTGGTTTTATGAGCATTTGGCTGGAGAGCTAATCGATCTGAGGAATTACACAAACTCCTTATTAACAAAGGCACTTATCCAGCAAGTATGTGTGGAGTGCCTGCTGGGTACAAGGCACAGGGCACAGGGTGGGGAACAAAGGAAAGGGCTCCTGTGCCCATGCTGCTGACAGGTGAGGGAAGGACCTCCTGATACAATTTGGGGGACGCTTCAGAAGCCTTGGGGTTGTCTATTTGTGTCTCTGGGAGGTCCTTGATTAAAAAAAAAGTCACCATCTTTTTACTTGGGTATATTGCCGCTGGCTTATCATTGGGAGAGGAAGAATCAGTGGGGAAAAAAGTATTCAGTTTCTCGATGTTAGAGCTTAATGGTAGGACCTACTAGTTGCCATCCACAGGAATGCTCCTGTGAAATGATCCTGAGGTAGCTATTATTCATTCTCCCACCTTTCCATCAGTGATTGTTTTGCTTCAGTTCCTCAATCCTCTACCCAAAAGATGGCTGAATTACTTTTGTGCTGTTAAATAAAGTGATTTAAACTGAGATACTTCTTGTTTCCATTTGAGATGTAAGGTATGTGTACTTGTAAAGAGGATTCTCTTTCCTGATTTTTATGTCTAAATGTGTCTACAAGATATTCTGAAAATACCAAACTTGAGCAAAACTTAAACTTTGTAAGAGAATACATGTGGTTCTTTGTGGTTCTCGAGTGGAGGGTTGACTGGGAGAGTGGTTATCCATGCAAAGGAATTCCATTAGGATCTCACCTCTGAGGAAGGGTAAGGTTTGGAGTCCCTGACATGATTCAGTCTGGTTTGACTTTATGCTTAATCTGTTTGCTTAGAAATCTTTCGCTTTGTTTCCTGCCTGTGACTGTGAGTGAGTTAAAGGACTAACCAGACAGGAGGGCTGTGGTTTACTCTAGTGCTAAGAATGCAGGGAGTAGAAACTAGGGAAATTGGCAGTCTGAGGGTGCTCACTACAGCTGTCTGTGTCTCACAGACCTGGGTCATTCAACAACCAGTGTATTGTCACCTCCTGAGCATCAGGTGGTTTGCTGGATTCTGGGAATGCAGCAGTGAACACAATAGGGCAGAATCCCTGCCCTCTAGGAGGTCATTCTCATGCAAGACTTAGATGGTACAAGTGTGAACTAAACAGCCAGCCAGAAGGGGGATAAACATGCCAGGGAATGGGGAACAGGGAAGGCTGAGGAAGCCATGGTGCTATTTTAACCCAGATCACTGGGCTGCAGGAAACCATCACCAGCAGCCTACTTTATATGGCCCAGACATTCCCATCTTTATTTTAGGCATTTCAAGTGAATAGACTGAACAATAGGTGCAACTGAAACTGTGTATCACTAAACATTGGTAGCCTTTCACTTTTTTAAAAGAGCCTTTTATTTTTATATGCAGAGGTTGGGAAATGTGACAGTGCTAGAAGATATTCGTTGAGGAGAAAGAGGAGCTAGGGAACCACAAAAGTAATGTCCACCTACATCTTCCAGCAGCAAAATTCTAGGATTCTGCATACCTTGCATTTCAAAGAGGGTTTATTCCAAAGAACTCCCATTGCTCGGAAATGTTTTTTGCATAGTTGGGGGTGAGGTGAACAGCATTTTTCTTGGGATCTCTGGGAGCCCCAGTGCTACCATCTAGTTCGCAGGTGGTGTTCAGGGAGCACATTTTTGCTAAACTCTCATTATTTGGCTTAAAATTTTCTTATTCATGTGGACAGCCTGTGCAGTGAGCTTTCATGGGATAATCAGTACAGACACAGAGGAAACCTTACAAATACAAAAGGCGTGGGCAGGAAAAGAAAAAGGCAGAACTCATCGTTCACACTGCTATAGGTGACGTGTAAGGAATAAAAAACCTGTGTTGCTTTGGTAGTGTCGGAGCCAGGTGGAAGAAAGATGATATCTCTTTAGCAGACCCCTGGCAATATTAGAGTCAGGTCTCACCATTTTGATCTGTGAATTCATTGGGCACTAGGAGAGCTAGCAGTGGCTTCACCACAGCAAAAAGCCACTCCCAAAATGACTTCTCTGCTTTGCTTCTTACATATGCCTCTCTCTCTCTTTGCCAGTTAACAGGAAAAATACAAAAAATAGCTAGTAGTTAAACAGTACTTAATTTGTGCCAAGCACTGTTATAACTATTCTCATATGTTAAGTCATATATTCTACAAAGTGAGTACTGTTAATATCGTTCCCATCTTAGACATAAGTAAACTAAGGCATAATGAGATTAAATAACTTGCCCTGGGCACACACCTGGTCAGGAGCTGAAGCAAGGTACAAACCCAGGCAGTCTGGGCCAGAGTCTGCGACCTTAGCAGCAATGCTGTTCTGGTATCATTTGGTTGCCTAATGTTTGTGGCATAGTACAAAGCCTAGGAGTCTAAGTTCAGAGTTAAAAGCACTGAACATAATTAGGTCTTAGTTCAATGCAAATCTTCAGTTTGTCTTGAACAGATGAGGTGGTTTCCAGGACCCCATAGTAGCACTACTTTGGAAGTTATTTTACCGTTTTAAGTCTCCTGGTCACTTTTGGGACTGGACAGAATTGAATGCTGAGAAAAAGAGTAGCAGTTTCTTGTCCTGGTTGATACAGTATGAGACAAGCAATAGAAGCAGAAAATAACTAAGTTGTCTTAATACATTCAGTCCACAACCTTTGAGTTCCTACCATGTCTCAGCCCCAGGATGTACATGCCATTTTGGTGTGATACACACTGGGTGCTGTTGAATCCACCTGGAATATCCCAGAGGAAGAGAGAATTTACAAGGACTTCCCAGGAAGTCTTCCCAGAGGAGGATAACTGAGCTGAATATTGAAGGATGAGCAGGAGGTAACTGGATGAAGGGAGGGAAGAGCATTTTAGTTCAAGGGAACAGCAAGTGTGGCCTCGTGGAAATATGCAGCAGAATGATGTGTTTAGGAGTCAGCAAGTCTTTATGTGGCAGGCAAAAAGGACGTGTAGGTGAATGACAGGAAGTGAGGCTAAGGAGATTGGCGGGATAAACCATGACATAGGGCCTTGTGTGGTTTGCTTAAAATTTTGAATTTCACCTTGAAAGTTATTAGAAGCAGTGAAATCTGGGAAGTGGCCTGTTCAGTTCCACTTTTGTAGAAAGCATATTCTGGTAGCAGAGGGAAGGTGCGTTGTTTGGAGGCAGAATGGCTGGTTATAAAGCTGTTAGAGTAACGCAGGGGAGACAGGATGAGAGCCAGTGAGATGGGCAGAAAGGGTGGGGTGGGCTCAGGGTGAGAGTGGGAAGACCCACTGACCTGGGATGTTGGAAGAATGTCCAGGGAGCCTGTTGCTGAGGCCTTCACATATGTTTTGCTGGTAGTACTCACCCAGGGAATAAAACTGGCGCTAAACTGCATTGTGTATGATATTTCAAAATATTAAACTTGCTTGGCTATGATCCCAGGTTAATTCTGGAAGTATAATATTGGAAAACATCTCTTTAACCCTTTATGGCATATAGGAAATTTACACTTGTTCATCAAATCTGAGAAGCCCACCATTCCCAGAGCACACTCAAAGCCGGGGGAAGCACTGAAGGGAGTTTGCTGATGGGAGTATGGCAGAGGGTGTGGGCAGGGTTGAAGGAAACCAACAAGGAAGAGTGAAGCACTCTGGCCTGGCAGCAGCCCTCGAGGGGTGAGAGGGGAGAGCAGATCCTGGAGAATGTGAGGCTGTAGGAGAGAGCTGTGACAGGAGCTCTGGCCTTTGGGGGAGGAGGGCAGCCATTGCCAACCTACAGCTCGGCAGGGATGGAGCCAGGGGTGTAAATACCCTGAACTCTCTCCTCTTGCCCTCCAGTCTTATGCCATTGCTTCCCATGGGCTGACCCCAGCTGATACCGTCCCTGGAGGCTAGGGTTAGAACTGGGTAGAGAGTGGATCTGAGGGTCAAGTAGGGAATTGCCACAGGTTTTGTTTTTTTTTTGGTCTCATGTCACTCCTATGCATACATAAAAAGGAAGAGTATAAGAGAAATAAATTGGTTGAAGTAGTCCTGAAACCTCTTTATATTCAGAGTTCGCAATGTCTGTATTTTTTTTCCACATAGGACTATCTTCTGTGCCATCAAGAACACAAGTTGCAGCATTTCTGAAGAGTGCTCCACCATTGTTTCTGCATCTGAGTCACTCTCATTCTTTCTGTAGAGTTTGATGCTGGGCCTTTTCTCCCCTTTTAATTATGTTGAAATATATATAACATAAAATTTACTATTTTTAAGTGTACATCCTAGTGACATTAAGTACATTCACAGTGTTGTGCAACCATCACCACCATCCATCTCCAGACCTTTTCCGTCATGTCAAACTGAAACTCTGTACCCATTAAACAATAACTGCCCATGATGCTGGGGTTTTCTTGATCTTACCAGAGAGAGCCAACGGAAGATTATCAGACTGAATTTGTACAAAGGTAGAATGTCAGTGACATTATGCCTGCCACCGTTTATTCCAATGTACTCTAAAATATCATTTTCTATGTGTAATGTGGTTTAAAAAAGGCTAGGAAGCACAGCTCTGCGAGATCTCCATCTTTAGTCTGGCAAGATTTCTGGTTTTATGTTTAATTCAGTATCATCTGTGTGCATCAGTAGGCAGGGGATACTGATGGGAGAGCTGTTCAGATGTGCTTGGGTGAATGTAGCAGTAAAGCTCCTTTACAGAGGATGGAAGATGCATATGAGCCATTGAGACCCTTTCTGCATTCATGCTATGAAAAGGTTAAACAGAAGTGACTTCAGTTTTCCCATCAGAATAAAACCTGTGCATATTCTTTGAACCAGCAATTCCATTGTATTAGTTGGGATACTTTCAGCTCTTACTAATATTAGCCCAAACGTAACTGACTGAAAGAAAAATAATTTACAAGAAGCCCAGAGGTAGGGAGGCTCCAGGGTTGGTTAATTCAGCAGCTCAACAGTGCATTAAGGATCTGGTTTTTTTCCCATCTTTCTCCTCTGCCACCTTTGACTTCTTTGCCTCATTCTCAGACTAGGTTCTCTCATGGCTGTGTGATGGCTGAAATAACTCCCAGTGTGTTGCCTTCACAGGAGAATGTCCCTGAGTCCCTTATTTTCTGAAGGCCCCCAGCCACTTTCTACTATTTCCCATTAGACAGAATTGAGTTGGGTGCCCAGGCATTAACCAGTCACTGCCAACGGGAACGGGATCATCCAACTGACCTAGACCAATGAGAACTTAAGTCTGAGTCATGAGGAGCTGGGGTAGACCTTGAATCAAGTCAATTTTGTTAGCAAAGAAGAGATGAGGGAATGTCTGTGGGGTACTCAAGTAACAGTGTCTGCTGAACCTCTTTTAGGGAGCAGTCTCCTAAGACTGCAACTCCATGGCAATCGTACATTCATGGCAGTATTATTTTTAAAGGCAAAAATTTAGAAGTAACCAAAATGTCCATCAATAGAGGGCCAATTAAATAAATTGTGATAAAACCATAGAATGAGATAGTTATTAGAAAAGAGTGAGGTAGATAAATATGTGTGCAATCAATGGAAGGTGAATGAGATGTTTTCAGTACATAAAATGTTATAAAACAATAGATAGGGTTCGATTCCATTTTGATCCCTCTGTGCACTCATGGACATATATACTCAAAATAGATCCAGAATTTGTATGTTCTGGTCTGAAGGGGATTACGATAGGGGTGGTGGTGGTGGAGAAAGGGGCTTTCACTTAAAACATCATACACTTTTAACTGATTTAAATTTTAAAAAGTATATTATTTTTGAGATTCAAAAATAAGTTTGCCACACGAGTAGAAGGCAAATAGAAAGTAACATGGCAATATTATATTACTAGTAATGAGATGAAACTCCTTTCCCACATTATAGCCATATACATAGGTAAGTTAGTCCAGATTTTATTACTGTCTTTTTTGAAGTTTCTTGCCTATCCTGGTTGTATGTAATCTTTGGAAGTTAACGATGTAGCCTCTTAATCTGGGCTGTCTGATATAGTAGCAACTAACTACATGTGGCTATTTAGATTTGAATTAATTGAAATTAAATAAATTAAAAATTCAGTTCCTCAGTTGCACTAGCCACTTTCAAGTGCTCAACAGCTGCATGTGGCTAATGGCTACCATGCTGGACAACATTACTGCAGGCCGGTCCATTGGACTGTGCTGCAGTAACCTGGCTGCTTGAGCTCAAGCACAGGCTTAGTCTCTTGGTAGCTGGGTTGCTTCAGGCAAGATGGGTAACCGCTTTTTTCGTTAGCTTTCTGAGTCATTAAAGCTGGGATAATGATAGTATGTAGCTTGTGGAATTGTTTGCAGATTAAAATTCTTAGTTAGTGCCTCCCACATGGTAAATCATCAATAAAGTTGTTATTAGGAACTTTTCCACTAGCATTGATTGAGCACTACTTGCTAAATGTTGGGCGTTGTCCTCATAGATAAACTGAGGTATGGCCAGTGAAGTAAAGCTTCCCTGTCACACTACAAGAGGCAGGGCAGTGTCAGAGCCAGATTTGATTCCAAGGCTGGTGTTCCTTGGTGTTCAATCTGTTAATGACCCTTTTGGGGTGGGGTAGAACTGAGTAATTAACCCTCCCTCTGGCTCTCCTGCCCCCTCCTGTCCTTCCCCTCCTCTTCTGAACAAGAGCTGACTGGGCTGACTGGTTCAAAAGAACTATGAGATTTCAGGTATCTGATTAACTTTCTCTCTCTCTCACTTTCTCTCCTGATGGCAGAGGGGCTGGAGATAAGAGGACAATGTAATTTATTAGCATCCATAGACCCAATTATCTGTGGTGTGTGAATTTTTCCAGTTTCTTCTTGTGGGTTTTCCAAAATAGTCCTTTTAAAGGGAAACCGCTTTATGACCAAATTAAGGAAGGGGACCTCTTGCCAGAGGACAAAACAGGAAGAGACAGTGATCTTGAAAAGCTTCTAATCAAAGTTAGAAATCGTCAGATGTCTCTGAAGGTTCAGTTGCACATACCCCACTCGGGGCTGGGAGGTCTACGGGCACAGCTGGAGACGCCATGAGGCAGGTTCATGGGAAGAGACTGGAGGCGCTGTTTTTACTCATGCGTTTGGGAGGGGACACGTGTCTGGAGATACTTCTCGGGCTGGACCTGGTTCATCCTCACTGGTCGAAATGGCACCCTTAGTTAGAGATCCTTTAGAGTGGTCTTCCTGACTGTGCAGCATGCTGTCAGAAAGACGTGCTTGGCCTCAGTGGCGAGGGTGAGCCCCGCAGCAGCTTGGAGGGCTGGTATCTGCACATAAGGACATGTTTTGTGCTTCATTTCTCAAGCTACAACTCCACTTGGCTACTGCTTTCCTATGAGTCAGCATTTATGTTGAAGGTATTACCATGAGCTGAAGTGCTATGGAAAATACGCCTTCAGGTTTTTCAGTCTTCCTAAGCCACGAGTGGGAGAGTGAGTGAGTGTGTGTGTGTGTGTGTGTGTGTATTAAGGAAGAGGAAGGACAACTAACGCAGCTTTTGAAAGGCCATTGAGAACTGATTTGTGGGGTGCTGTGATGTTGCATCTGGGGATTAGAGAGAAGGAGGAGGGTGGTTAAGCAAGACCAGCTTGGGCTGTTAAGCCATCTGATGTTGACAGTTGATCAGGATTTATCTGTAGCCTGTGAAAACTGAAAATTAAATTCAGTTTGATTTTTTAGCTTCCAAGTAGTGGATTTGAAATCATTTGAGGAACTTCACTATATAATGAATTGTGAATAATTTACCTTGAAAAACTGTGTTTGACTAGAAAAACAGGAAAGAGTAGGAAACATTTACTCTCTCATATCTTTTCTTCTTTTTGTTTCTGAAATGGGATTTATTGAAAACGAAATGAAGCACAATGCCTGGAACACTGACTGCACTGGCTTCAATTCTTTTTCTTTTCTTTTTTTTAAAAAAGATGACCAGTAAGGGGATCTTAACCCTTGACTTGGTGTTGTCAGCACCACGCTCACCCAGTGAGCAAACCGGCCATCCCTATATGGGATCCGAACCTGTGGCCTTGGTGTTATCAGCACCGCACTCTCCCGAGTGAGCCACGGGCCGGCCCTCACTGGCTTCAATTCTAAGCTTCACGAGGGCAGGTCTATTGTGTACAACTCGTTGCTATATGCCAACACCCAGGACTGTGCCGGCCATGCCATCAATATTTGAATGTGTGAATGAGTCTGTGGATCCCAACCTACGTCTATGCGCCTGTGTGAAAGTATCTTGACTTTGAGAGTTAACATAATTTCAATTTATTTTTGTCGATGTTTCTGTCTTTCAATGTTTGGTGTGAGGCTGAGTAACCAGGTCCTTCAATATACCTGCTTTCTAAGTTTTTTTCCTGTGGGATTGAGTTAAAGCATATATATTTCTCTTCCAACATTTCTTTTTAGGTTGATCCTGGTTTGGGAGCCTTCCAGCCTGAAATGTTTTCAGTTAAAAGAAGCTTTTCTCCTCACTCTTCCCGATGCCAACACACCTTATCTTTTTTAAAACAGTAGCATTGCACCTTTGGTTAATGTTCTGAAGCCCAGAGTCTTCAGACTGGGGCATGCCTGCCCCAGGAGATATATGAAGACTTTGTAAGGGCTGCGCAGGCCCTGAAGTGTTTGATTATGTGTCCTTCACTTTCCTATTGATGGGTTCCTAACACTGACCTGCGTCGGAACCCTCTGGGCTCGGGGTCATTTATCCTCTCCTTCTTCTACTTCTCTATCATCCTTCTCCTACTCTACAATAAAAAGGCCCTGCCTGCCCCCAACCCAAACCTTATTAAAGTACATTGCCTGGGGTATAAAAACCTTTGAGATACCAAAGGGACAATTTTGTTTGACAACACGTATTTATTGAATACCTACTGTGTGCTGGGCACAGTTTCAGATGATGAGCTACTGCAGTGGTCCTTGTGCGGCTTCTGTTCGAGCAGGAAAAGATGGCCAAGAGGCCAAAGGTGTTGCCCATACTGATTCCTTTAATCAAGGCCCTATAATTTTCCCATTAACCTCATGAAGAAATGCATTTCCAGAAAATCTTTTCTTATGTCTATTAATTATTTATTAAAACTTATATTTACACTGTTTTGCTCAGTTGTATACTAGTAATAATTGTAATGAAGAGTCAATCTAGAAAAATTATTTAACTCTTGGAACACCACAATAATGAGAAATTAAAACAAATTTTAATCACAAGTTGTACATGTATTTTGATTGCAGAGAAGTTTGATTGAGTGATCAATAAATGTCTTTAAATATAAAAAAAATTACATCATGATAAAAATTTTGTGTGGAACATAGAGTGCATTATAGTTTTAAGAAAAAAAGGAAAATTATAAATAGTCTAATTTTTTAATAAGAGCTTGTTGATATATTTTTAAATGAATAATTGTTGGTATCAAACTGCTATGACATTTAAGCTTTATTGGATACATATGAAATAATAATGTTATTATTTTATTTTAAAATTTCAATATTTTCAATTACCAGAGATTACATTTTTTGCAACTTTGTAAACTGATGAAAAACGTTAGGTATCTTAACGTTTAAACCTGTGTTGGGGGCACATAGTTTTTCAGAGTTCTTGCAGGGAAGGGGGAGGGCAGCTATGTAAACAAACATTTGAAGATAAAACTATAGGTTATGTTTTTTGGGGAGGAAGGTAGTAGATGAGTGGCAGTGTTGCCTGGTTGTAACTGATATTTGGCACAATCATACTAAAACTTTCCTTGGAAGAAAAAAGTCTAAAAAAAATGGGTAGAAAAAATTACAGAAAGAAGTGTAAAGGTCACTTATAAAATACTGATTTAATAATCACTAGTCTTAAGTAACTAACATATACTGCAAAAAAAGTCTAAAAAAAATGGGTAGAAAAAATTACAGAAAGAAGTGTAAAGGTCACTTATAAAGTACTGATTTAATAATCACTAGTCTTAAGTAACTAACATATACTGCAATGGGTCTTCTAAAAGTTCATGTGTTGGAAACTTAATCCCCACTGTAACAGTGTTAAAAGGGTGGGAAATCCGATTATGATATTTGAAAGG
Organism: Galeopterus variegatus; assembly: GCF_000696425.1. NCBI lineage: Eukaryota > Metazoa > Chordata > Mammalia > Dermoptera > Cynocephalidae > Galeopterus > Galeopterus variegatus. Next base: position 15,128 of record NW_007729943.1, on the reverse strand, counting down.
TGGGGCCTTTGAGAGGTGACTGGATGGCGAGGATTGTGCCCTTGTGAATGGATCGGTCCATTCATAGTGTAATGGGTTGATGGTTCGGTGGGTTGCCATGGGCATGGTTCTGATGGTTTTATAAGGAGAGTGAGTGAGAAGGTTGGCTTTCGCTGTCCCATTTTCTCGCCATGTGGTATCCTGCATGGCCACAGGACTCTGTAGAGAGTTCCCACCTGGAAGAAGACCCTTCCCAGGTGTGTTCCCTGGACCTTGGACTCCCAGCCTCCAAAACTGTAAGAAATAAATTTCATTTTCTTTATAAATTACACAGTTTCAGGTATTCTGTTATAAGCAAGAGGAAACTGACTAATATATACACATTATGAGTAATTAAATTTGCAATTATTTTGGATTGTCAACTCCGAGGCCAGGAAGTTATGATAACATAATTAAGATATGGTTATAGGTTGTTGAACCACTCTGCAGCTGTAATCCTGAAACCATTCACACTCATGCACTAGCGTAGACAGCTGTGGGACCCCCTTTATGGGGAGCTTGTATGAACACAGCTGAAGTTTGGTAGAACGTTGCTCTAGGAACAGCATGTGGGTCATATTCAGCCCCGTAGCTTATACAACATGGCAACCCTGTTGTACTCCATGCCTGCAACAAATATTTATTGAGCAACTGCTGTGTTGCTCAATGGGTGGGCACATACTGGTGAGTGAAAGGACATGACCTGCCCTTGGCTGGGTTCAGTGTCAACCTCTTGGGAAGGATCAGGTGAGCTTTATGGGGATGGGGGAAGGAGACAGGTAAGGAGAAGCTTCCACTCATGCTGTGTGCCAGCATGGAGTAAGCATGCAATATATGTAAGCTGTTATTAATAAGTAAAGTGTATGCTTCTGCTGCTGCCTACTCGAACTACTGGTATTGACTCTAATCCTTGCTATTGCCACCAGTATTATTACTCAGGCCCTGTATGTCTTATTTAAAGTCACCATTGGAAAGAGCACCAATTTGAAGGCAGTCTTTTTTAATGTGCCAGGCGCTGTTTTAAGCACTTTACATACCTTGCTTCATTTATTCCACATAATAACCTAATATTATCTCTGTTTTACAGATAAGGTACCAGAGGCACAGAGAAGTTAAATAACTTGTTCAAGGACACACAGCTATGAAACAGTGGAGCCAGAATTCAATCCCAGGCAGTCTGGCTCCATGATACTGACTCTTCTTAATCATAACAGAATTAATAATTGACATGAGGCCCTTGGTGGGGGGTGAGATTTGGTGAGTCCTCTGAGTCTGTGTGCTTCCCAGACAGAAGCACAAGCCATTTAGCCTGGGCCCATCCTTGGTGATACTGGAGAGGGACTGGCAACCTCTCTCAGGATCACTGAGGCACCTACAGAGTGCCTGGCCTCATTCACGATATCCATATAATGAATTCCCTCTCGAAGTCCTCCTTAATCCAAGTGTTTTCTAGAAGTGTTTCTTAATTTCAGATAGTTAATATTTTTTGGGTCACACTTGCCGGCCATGTTACATAAATTATCTAACTTAACTTTTGCAATCATGTAACTATGATGTATTATCCCTGATTTATAAGGAAGTGGAGACATAAAGCAGTTAAGTAACTTGCCCAACATCGCAAAGCTGGCAAATGGCAAAGCCAGAATGTGGAGCCAGTGTTTCAATTCAGATCCCTCACAGGCCATTTTGTAGTGGCTGACTAGCAAGCATGGGAGCCAGTCCCCATGGAAACGGCTATATCTGGTGGTCTTACTACAAGTAGGGCTCCTTTCCTTAGGGCCTCTCGACCACCCTTCATTGCATCACTTACCCACCATCAGAAGCTGCCACAGCATCTTAACACACTGTTTAAGTAACTTCAAACTGCCTCACCCTAAAAATTTTCAGTGTCACTGTCACTGAATGGATTGAAAAAGTGCCAACATTGCTTTAATGATCAGGGTAGGGGGTGCAGAATTCACACAGAATCTGAATCTTAACAGTAGACTGTGCAAACTTTAGTGTGTGGATGTCTTCATGATGGTGCATTTTAGGGTAAGGTCACCATCAAACTACACTGTGAACACTAAGGCTAGTTCTTTCATCCACAAGGGTCTTAACAGTAGACTGTGCAAACTTTAGTGTGTGGATGTCTTCATGATGGTGCATTTTAGGGCAAGGTCACCATCAAACCACACTGTGAACACTAAGGCTAGTTCTTTCATCCACAAGGTTCATAATTTGGCTTCGAAATATTTGGGATGAAATGGCAGGTTTTGGCCTGTTTGTTTTACAAATGAGCACTCACAAGTAAATGGAGATGACTCCAACCAGCTGCCTCTGGGGCCAGGCCCCTGACCAAGTAGTGCATAACACAGTTCACTGTTGAAATTCTGGCCAGTGACACTAGCCAACTGCCACTCAAGAGCAAAGAGACGCAAGTGCAGGCATGCTGATATGCTGCAGGGGATCCTGTTCCCTCAGGGAAAGGTTTGGTTATTTAATGAACATTTACTGATGACCTGTTACTTGACAGATACTGTTGAGTACTAGTTCTACAAAGATGGGTGAGATGCAGTTCTTGTCCTGAAGAAATTCGAAACTTGATGTGATAGATAAATGTGTAAACAAATCACTGCACCATCCAGGGGCTGGTGGGTATGTAGGAGGCTTGTGTGTGGTACCGAGGAAGCAGTGCCCATCTGGTGCCAGGAGTGAGGGTCAAGGAATACTTCACAAAGATGGATACGCTAGACCTGGGTCTTGAAGGATGGACAGGAGCCCCTAGATAAAAAGGACAGAGGAGAGCATTCCTGGTAACACAGCATGCACAGATACATGGAGTCTTTGAGCTGCACTGTGGGTTTGAGACCTTGTATGGCTGTTGCTGTATGGACTTGTATGTGTAGGAGTCACGGGATGAGGTGAGGGAGACAGGCAGGGACCACATGTCATGAGGGACCTCATATGCAATGCCTGCCATGGATCTGGACCTTATGCTGGAGGCCATGAGGAGCCCCTGCAATGCTCTAGGCAGGAAGAGGCATGGTCAGATGAGCATTTTGAAAAATGGCTCCTTCTGCAGAGAGTAGCATGATCTACCATGGGTGTGTGGGGTGCTGGGTGGGGAGAAGCAGCAGTAGGTCTGGAGTGTGGTAGACCCTAGGGTAGTAAACCTAATGAGAAATTGCTCAAGAGAGACTCAGGAGGTAGAAAGAGCCAGCCTTAGTTTTGGCCTGTATGTGGAGAGTAAGTGAAAAGTGAAGTTTAGGATGACACATTTCTGGCTTGAAAAGTATCTGGCTTACAGTTTTGGAGGAGTTGGTGGTGGCATAAAAGAGAAGAGAATATCAAAGGGTCGGTGACAAACTCAAAGCACAATACTGTGATGGGGACCATTAGTTTGTCAAATCCAATTCTAAGAGCCTTTGATTTTTAGCTGAGCTAAATAACAACTGCATTTTTCAGGTTTCTTTGCATCTAGGTACTACCAAGTGACTAAGTTCGGGCTAATGGGATAAAACTGAAGTGTCACATGATAACTCCAGGAGTCATCTTTGAAGGACAACTGGCGCACACCTCTTACTCTCTTATCTTTGTTCCCCACTCCATCCTGCTGCCTGGAACATGGTTGCCTCCCTCTCGGATCATGGGAACCCAAAGAGGATCTAGGGCTGATCTCAAAGGAGCCTGGATCCTTGAGGACTTAGTGAGACAGTGCCATATCTGCCCTGGACTGCCTGCTTCTAGACTTTACTTACATTGAAAAGATAAAGATTTATATTGTTTTAGGTCACTGTTAATTTGATTTTCAGTCATATGTAGCTGAACCTAACTCTAATTAACTGACAACATCACTTATGAGATTGAAACATACTCTAATCTGGGGACTTCTCAGTATTACCAGCTCAAATAAATGGTTTTATGGCTGTTCAATGAAAAGTCTTAGGCAAGTAAAGTTTTATTTCCGTAACTCCAGTTTCCATTGCTATTAAATTCTCAGAAGATTAAAGTGTCTTCCTGAGAAGACTCTTAGTAGAAATGTGGGTGTGGTGAGTGCATGTTTGGGTCTAACCCCTGACTTCCTGCATAATTCCAGAGAATTAAGGTTGGTGGGTCTAATCATCATGTCTTTTTATTCTGCATTTTTGATGTTTTGATATCTTGGGGCCTTGCTCACCCTGGAGGGACTGCTCCCCCCTGAGCTAGCTAATTTTTAGAGATAGCAAATTGCTCACCTCTGAATGTACCTTTCATTTGCAAACCAGCCCATGCAGAGCCCCTACCTGCAACCACCTCATCTCCTGGGCTCTTGCACTGTGGGCCACTATTTCCCCTCCCTAGTTACCCTGGTGCCAAATGCCAGATAGCTAGGGAAAGCCCCTAGACCCCAGAGCCCAGTGAAATTATCCAAACTAGCCAACCCTAAACCGGCTTACCCTGTCTCACCCATTCCTTCCTCAGGAAATTACAGTAAAGGCTCCTGTCCGCGTTTCCCCCTCACTCCCTCTGCCTCCTGATCTGCCTTGGTGCTTCCCCGGGGGCCCTGCATGACGTGCCTCCTGTTTCTAGGGATCTGTGAGTATATAAAAGCACTTTTTCCATTTGACAGTCATGTCCACATTTGCCTGTCTTACTATACCTGATTAAAGCAAATCTCAGGTACTCTTAAAACAGCGTGTGCATCTATTTCCCTGGCTGAAAGACTGTGTATGATCCTTCAGTAAAACATGCTGATAAAAGTATTTTGGAAGAGAAAAAGATGCAACATATTCATGGCATATGATTTACCAAAGTGATGACTCAGTATTGCTGAGCATTCATGTTTTAGATTTGATCCATAATTTGTTATTAATAAAGGAATGTTATTTAATCCTTAGAGTAAGTACATGATCCTCTAGGTGCTTACTGTTTCTTTTCTCTGAATATTTGTTCTATTAATTCATGTTTATGTAGCACTTGTAAACTACATGTGGTACTTTTACACAGGTAAATTATATGCTTAATAAGAAATAAAATATCTGCCCCTAGGAGCTTGTTGTTAGGAACACTATGTTATTGAGAATTAATACAATACACTAGGTCGTGATGACTAAGACTGCCTTTCGTTTAAAAAGGGGAGAAATCCTCCTCCTGAATGCTACAGTTGTGTTTGAGACCTGAACAAGTCACCCCACACTTGCTACTGGAGACCTGATCCACTGCCTTCCTTGTCGTTAGGAAGTGCTGCTGTTCGTGATGACTAAGACTGCCTTTCGTTTAAAAAGGGGAGAAATCCTCCTCCTGAATGCTACAGTCGTGTTTGAGACCTGAACAAGTCACCCCACACTTGCTACTGGAGACCTGATCCACTGCCTTCCTTGTCGTTAGGAAGTGCTGCTGTTGAAGCAACCGTGCCTTGAGGACAACAGTTTATTAGCCAAAGTTAAGGAATAAATTACCCCTGGGGCCCATTCAGTTCACGTATATATATAGTTCAAGCAAACTCAGGATATAAAAATCTGTATTTACACAACAGATAGATTAAGGATAATAATTCACTCTCCAAAGGAATTACCACTGCATGCCCTTTTAAAATGAACTAATCCTATTATTTAAAATATGATTTGATCTTTAAAACACCCCTCCTATGTGCATTTTTTGGGGGGGTGGGGATCCATTGTCTAAATGAAGTCAGGGGAGACAGGACTTACAGACATGGAGTGTGGCAGTTTATTTTTTAGTTCATTTGTGACTTTACATTCTCTTAACTTTTGAGTTGAGACATTCTTTAGAACATGTCATGGTGTGCAGAGATGGAGGCTTGATTGCAAGCTATTAAAAGATTAATTGAATATATAAAGTCCTAGCATTCCTTAACGTAATGTAAATGTTAACAGCCTTTCCAAGGGTCTGAATAACTATACCTTCAGTAGAGCAGTTTACAGCTTTCTGAGCACGTTATATGCACCATGTCCTTTGCTCTTCATAACAGTCCAATGGGGTAGGAGGCAAGGCAGTATTTTCATTTCTGTTTTACTGATCAGAGTCCAAAGCCACACAGATCAGAAGAGATGGAGCTGGGACTAGAACGCAAGCCTTCTTCTCCCAGTTCATGGCATATAAATATATGAGGTGACTTATTAGGGGAATTGGCTCACATAATTGTTAAGGCTGAGGAGTCCCACCATAGGCCATCTGCAAACTGCATGCTGGTGGTGTGGCTCAGTTCGAGTCCCGAAGCCTCAAAACTGGGGAAGCCAATGGTGTGATTCTCAGTCTGAGGCCAAATGCCTGAGAGCTGGGGGTGCCACTGGTGTATGTCCTGGAACCCAAAGGCTAAAGAGTCTTGAGTTTGAATGTTCCTGGACAGGAGAGGAGAGTGTGTCCCAGCTCCGGCAGATAGAGCGATTCACATTTTCTTCTGTTTTTGTTTTCTCTGGGCCTCCAGCAGATTGGATGGTGCCTGCCCATATTGAGGGTAGATCTCTACCACCTGTTCCACTCAGGCCCACATGCTAATGTCTTCTAGAAACACCCACATAGATACATTCCCAAATAATGCTTTACCAGGTTTCAATGTATTCCTTAATCTAGTCAAATTGACACCTAAAATTAACCATCACAGGATGTTAAGCAAGTTTTGTCTCCTGCACTACCTCAATGCATTGGTTCTGCCTGCCTGATAGCTGTATTGAGGATACAAGACTGTGTGTAGCCTCAAAGAGAACAAATGTGATCATTGATTAGTCATGCCTGCTATGAAGTTGGGAGAAGGGAGTGGTGGCGTGTGTACAGGCATTTTCCTTGCCTGGCCTAAGATGCTCATCTTATGTCTTTACCCAACACCAGAGAGACTTACAGTTACCTGATTCTACTCCTGCTGACCTACGTACACGGTATCCAAAGGTAACTCTTCATTATTGGAAAGGCAGCTTGTTTAAGAGAGAATGAGGAAGGGCAGGGAGCTGGAAACCTGTTCCCTCTGGCTTCATGCCTCCCCCACTCCATGCCATGCACCTCAAGGTAACTCTTCATTATTGGAAAGGCAGCTTGTTTAAGAGAGAATGAGGAAGGGCAGGGAGTTGGAAACCTGTTCCCTCTGGCTTCATGCCTCCCCCACTCCATGCCATGCACCTAGTGCTCCGGCCACATTGAGATGTCTCCCATTTCCCAGGGTGAGCCCTCCCCTTTCACAACTCCATGCCTTGGCAATGCTCTTCCTATCCCTGAGAATGCCATTCCCCACCTTTTGCCAGCTGGCAGATTCTACTTGTCCTTTAGATCTAGTTCAAGTGTTGGTTCTTAATGGAAGGAAGCCTGGTAGATTCAACTCCAGAACTTCCTTGCATCCTTGGTGCCCAGCTCATAGCAGGCCCTCAATAAATGTTGACTGAATCAAGTATGTGGATATAAAGAAGGAGATATTGATGAGTTGGAGGTCACAAATTGTCCTGAGAAAATGATCCAGATGTGAGTACTACATTGCATCTCTCTGGAGTTTACAAACCATCTTGTTTGGGTTCCTTTATATATTAAAGGGGTGATACCCTGATTAAATGTTATGATATAAAGCAGTTTTAATATTTGAAATGGACTTCTTGAATTATGATAATTGAGTCTTATGACAACAAGACCAGCAAGATTTGAACACTGAAAAAAATTGTGATAAAGTACACATAACATAAAATTTACCATTTTCACCATTTTCAAGTGTACAGTTCAGTGGCATTAAGTACATTCACATTGTTGTGCAGTTGTAATCACCATCCATCTCCAGAACTCTTTTCATCTTGTAAAAGTGAAACTCTGTACCCCTTAGACAACAAATCCCAATTTGTCCCTCTCTCCAGCCCCTGGCATCCACCATTCTACTTTATCTCTATGACTTTGGCTACCTCTAGGTACCACATATATGTGGAATCATACAGTATTTTTCTTTTTGTTCCTGGCTTATTTCACTTGACATTATGTCCTCAATGTTCTTCCATGTTACAGCATGAGTCAAAATTTCCTTCCTTTGTAAGACTGAATAATATTCCATTGTGTGTATATGCAATGTTTTGTTTATCCATTCACCTGTTGATGGAAACCAGTTGCTTCCACCCCTTGGCTATTGTGAATAATGTTGCTATGAATGTAAGTGTACAAATATCTCTTCGAGTCCCTGCTTTCAATTCTTTTGGGTATGTAACCAGAAGTGGAATAGCTAGATTACATGGAAATTCTATTTTTAATTTTTTTGAGGAACTGACATAATATTTTCCATAGTGGCTGCACCATTTTACATTCCCACTAACACTACACACGTGTTCCAATTCTCCACGTCCTTGTCAACACTTATTATTTTCTGGGTTTTTTTCTTTTTTATCATAGCCATCCTAATGGGTGTGAGGTGGTATCTTATTGTGGTTTTGATTTTCATTTCCCTAATTATTAGTTTCTTAATCCATTTGGGCTACTATAACAGAATATCATAAAGTGTGTAGCTTACAAACAATAGAAATTTATTTCTCACAGTTTTGGAGGCTGGGACATCTAAGATCAAGCTGCCAGCATATTCAGTGTCTTTCTTTCTATTTATAGAGGCCTACTTTCTTATAGATGACATCTTCTTGCTGTGTTCTCACATGATGGAAAGGACAAAAGTGCTCTCTTGGGCATATTTTATAAGGGCACTAATTCATGAAGACTCCTCCTTCATGACCTAATAACCTCCCAAAAGGCACCTGCCTCCTAATACCATCACCCTGGGGATTAGGATTTCAATAAGAGTCTTGGGGGAACACAAACATTCAGACCATAGCAATTAGTGATATTGAGCATCTTTTCATGTGCTTATCAGCCATTTGTATATCTTATTTGGGGAAATGTCTATTCAAGTGCTTTGCCTATTTTTGAATTATGTTGTTTGGTTTTTTATTGTTGAGTTTAGAAGTTCTTTATATATTCAGGATATTGACCCCTTGTTTGTTAGATATATAATTTGCAAATATTTTCTCCCAACTCTGTTGATTATATCCTTTGATACATAGAAGTTTTTAATTTTGATGTAGTCCAATTTATCTATTTTCTTTTTTTGCCTGTGCTTTTGGTGTCATATCCAAGAAATTATTGCCAAATTCAATGTCATGGTACTTTCCCCCTGTTTTCTTCTTAGAGTTTTATAGTTTTAGGTCTTATGTTTAGATCTTTGATTTATTATGAGTTAATTTTTGTGTATGGTGAAAGGTAAGGTTTTGTATGTCCTGTCACTATCCAGTTTTTCCATCACCATTTGTTGAAAAGACTATTTTTCCCATTGAATGGTTTTGGCACCCTTATCATTTGACCATATATGTGAAGGTTTATTTCTGGCCTTTCTATTCTATTCCATTGATCTATACAAGTATGTCTATCTTTATGCCAGGACCATTTTTGATTACTGTACCAGTTTGATTAGTGTACCTATCTGATTACTGTTTGATTACTGTAGATTTGTAGTGAGTTTTGAAATCAGGAAATGTGAGATCTCCAACTTTGTTCTTCATTTTTAAGATTGTTTTGGCTATTTAGGACCCCTTGAGATTCCATATGAATTTAGGATGGACTTTTCTGTTTCTGGTGAAAAAAAGTCATTGGGATTTTGATGGGGATTGCATTGACTCTGTAGATTGCTTTAGATAGTATTGACTTAATTAGTCTTAACACTGTTAAGTCTTCTAATTCATGAACACAGGATACCTTTCCATTTTTGATGGGGATTGCATTGACTCTGTAGATTGCTTTAGATAGTATTGACTTAATTAGTCTTAGCACTGTTAAGTCTTCTAATTCATGAACACAGGATACCTTTCCATATATTGGTATCTTCTTTGATTTCTTTCAGTAGTGTTTTGTAGTTTTCAAGTCTTTTGCCCCCTTGGCTAAGTTTATTTCTAAGTATTTTTCTTCTTTCTGATATTATAAATGAAATTATTTTCTTAATTTCCTTTTCATATTGTTTGTTGTTAGTGCATAGAAATGCAACTGATTTTTGTGTATTATTTTGTATCCTGAAACTTTGCTGAATTTATTTATTAGTTCCAACAAGGTCTTTTTGTGTGTGTTTGTGGAATGTTAAGGGTTTTCTACATATCAGATCATGTCATCTGTAAACAGAGATACCTTTTCTTTTTCCTTTCCAATTTAAATGCCTTTTATTTATTTTTCTTGCCCAATTGCTCTGACTAAGACTTCTAGTACTGTGTTGACTAGAAGTGGCAATAGAGGACATCCTTGTCTTCTTCTTAATCTTAGAAGAAAAGCTTCAGTCTTTCACTATTGAGTATAATGTTAGTTGTGGGCTTTTCATATGTGGCCTTTATTATGTTGAGGTAGTTTTCTTTTAACTATAGTTTGTTGACTGTTTTTATCATGCAAAAATGTTGAATTTTGTCAAATGCCTTTTCTGTATCAATGGAGATAATCATGTAATTTTTTAAAAACTTCATTCTGTTAATGTATTATATTGATTGATTTTCATATATTGAACCATCCTTGAATTGCAGGCATAAATCCCTGCATCATTAGTCATGATGGTATAAACCTTTTAATGTGCGGTTGAATTCTGTTTTGCTAGTATTTTGTTGAGGATTTTGGCACCAATATTCATCAAGGGTATTGGTCTGAAGTTTTATTTTTTTGTAGTATTTTGTCTGGCTTTGGTATCAAGGTAATGCTGGCCTCATAAGATGAATTCAGAAGTGTTTTCCTCTATTTCATTTCTTGGAAGAATTTAGGAGGATTGGTCTTAATTTTCTTTAAATGTTTGGTAGTATTCTCCAGTGAAGCCATCTGATCCTGACTTTTTTCCTCTTGGGAGGTTTTTGATTACTCTTCAGTCTTCTTAGTAGTTATAGGTCTGTTGAGATTTTCAGTTTCTTCATGATTCAGTCTTAACAGGTCGTGTGTTTCTAGGAATTTTTCTACTTCATCTAGGTTATTCAATTTGTTGGTGCATGGTTATTCATTGTACTCTCTTGTAATCCTTTTTATTTCTGTAAAATTAGACATAATGTTCTCTTTTTCATTTCTGATTTTAGTTATTTGAATTTTATTTCTTTTTTCTTAGTTAATCTAGCTAATGATTTATCAATTTTATTGATATTTTTGAAGAACCACCTCTTGGTTTTGTTGATTTTCTTTACNTGGTTTTTTATTCTCTATTTTGTTTATTTCTGCTCTCATATTTATTATTGTCTTTCTTTTGCTAGCTTTGGAGTTAGTTAGTTCTTCTTTTTCTATTTCCTTAAGGTCTAAATTTATGTTGTTAATTTGAGATTTTCTTCTTTTGAAATGTAAGTGCTTTTAACATTTTAAACTAGAACTGTCCACATGTATTTATTCTGGTAACTTTGCAGGAAGAACCAGTGAGCACTTTGCAGCATCCACCCCAGGTGAGAGGTACCCTCATTAAACACTTGTCCACTGTTGTTATTCCAGTCTCAGAGTTCCATGCAACTTCTGCAGCTGAAACTTTGGAGGGGCTCTTCCTGTTTACAAGTTTGCACTAATTGATTTTATTTTAGACCCAAATAATTTTGCTTTATTGTGATTACATCTGTATCCAGGAATGGACTCATTTTATTCTGAAACACAATGCTTAAAAGAAATGTCTACCTTTTTGCTTTTGAAGTATTTAATATAAAGTATTACCTTAACTATATTAAGAATAGATTGACTGCAGTAGGATTCAAACTAAAGACAGCAGTAACACTTTGGGGAAATAGATGGCTTAGAGTTTTATTGGCTCTCCCAGTTTATAACTTGTAGGAAAAAATGTGTTTGGCTTGTGTCTACTTGCTTGATATGGCAATCAAAGCCATTACAACAAAGACTGGAAATACTCTTTTGTGGCTACAGTATGGGTGGGAGTGGTATGTAGATCAGTATGTTTTCCGATGCATGTAACAGAAAGCTAGACTCAAAATGGCTTAAATAATAGAGAAATGTATCATCTCCCATTACCAGGAGTTCAGAGGCAGTTAGGCTCCATAGTTGCAAAGCTTAGTTATGTGATCAGGGACCCAAGGATCCTGTCTGGGTCACCTCAGGGTAGTAAGATGGCTGCCAGCTGCCACAGGGTAATATTTTTCATTATTCATAGCCTTAAGGGTGAGGAGGAGGAGAGAAGAACATACCCACCTTTTCCTACCCCACTCTAAAACATGGAATTAAAGTCTTACACTGTCCTTTATGGTAGTCACTGGCTATATGTGGTTATCAAGCACTTGAAATGTGGCTATTCTAAATTGAGATGTGCTATATATGTACAAACTAAAGACTTACTATGAAAAAAGATTAAAATATCTTATTAATAATATTTATGTTGATTATGTGTTTAAATGATAATACTTTGGATATGTTTTTTTATATAAATATATTTTAAAAATTAATTTTACATGTTTCTTTTTACTTTTAAAAATATGGCTCTAGAAAGCTTTAAATAACATGTGTGGCTTGCATTATATTTCTATTCAACAGCACTGGTGTAGTCTGATGTGGCCAGCTTTGGGCACATTCTGGACAGGACAGGAATACCATGTGCTGATTTGCTGAGTCCCATCATCTGGGAGTTGGTGGATTTGGGGGGAGGGTCAATCACAATGTCCATCACAAGGGGAGAGGCGTGCAGGAGAACTGTGTATCTCTATCCTCATTCCGGACTGGCAGAAATGAAAAATGACTTTTCAGTAAATTTAATCTGCTCTGAGATTTGAAAGAATGTAAACTCTCCCAATCCCACTCCTCCTTTCCTTCTTTAAGGCCTATTTTCTAGTCTACATGAAGCCGTTCCTTACCCCAGTGAGAGAGGACAACATGGATTGAAGAGTGATGGGATGAAGAGGATGGAGTGAGGGTGTATTACTCAGTTTTTGTGTTGTTATAACAGAATACTTGAGACTAAGTAATTTATAAAGAAAAAAATTTATTTGGTTCATGATTCTGGGACAGCTGCATCTAGTGTGGGCCTTAGGCTTCTTCTACTCATGGTGGAAAATGGCAGGCTGCCAGAGGGTGCAAGATCACATGGAGAGAGGAAGCAAGAGAGAGAAAGAGGTGTGGGACAGCTGCATCTAGTGTGGGCCTTAGGCTTCTTCTACTCATGGTGGAAAATGGCAGGCGGCCAGAGGGTGCAAGATCACATGGAGAGAGGAAGCAAGAGAGAGAAAGAGGTGCCAGGTTTCATTTAAGAACCAGTTCTTGTCGGAACTAATAGAGCTAGAACTTACTCACTAACGTCCCCCTACCCCCCAACCAGGTAGAGCATTAATCTATTCATGAGGGGACCACCCCCATGATCCAAACACCTCCCAACACTGCCATATTAGGGATCAGATTTCAACATGAGTTTTGGGGGACAACATAGTTAAACTGTATGAGAAGGTATGGCAGTAGAGGTTAGCTGTACAAATAGCTGAGGTTCTATCACAAAGGG
>NW_007729943.1:0-1073 GCF_000696425.1 Galeopterus variegatus | reverse complement strand
ATTAATCTATTCATGAGGGGACCACCCCCATGATCCAAACACCTCCCAACACTGCCATATTTGGGATCAGATTTCAACACGAGTTTTGGGGGACAACATAGTTAAACTATATGAGAAGGTATGGCAGTAGAGGTTAGCTGTACAAATAGCTGAGGTTCTATCACAAAGGGAAAAGACATCAGAAATGCCATGTCTATTTGCCTTTTCCACCATGTGAAGACACAGGGAAAAGGTGCCATCTATGAACCAGGAAACTGGCCCTCACTAGACACCTCACTAGTCCGCTGATCTTGGACTTCCCAGCTTCCAGAACAGTGAGAAATCAATTTATATTGTTTATGAACTACACAGTCTATGGTATTTTGTTACAGCCGCCCAAATGGACTAAGACATATACAGTTGGCACCCAGAAGTGAAGACATTGCCATAACAAATACCTGAAAATGGGGAGGTGGCTTTGGAACTGGGTAATAAGTGGAGGCTAGAAAACTTTTGAGGTGCATGCTAGAAAAAGCCTACACTGCTAACAGTGGTAAGGGCTGTAAGGCCCCATAGAAGACCCCAAAGGAGGCACTCCCTAAAACATGGCACTTTTCTCTTNTCCTTCTCGGCCCTCCTTCACTCTCTCAGCGGTTCCCACTGCTGACGCTTCGCCCTCGTCCATTTTCTCCGGCGCTGGCTCTCCACACCCACCACCGGCTCACCTAAACCTAAGTCTCTCTCTGGGGGCGCCATCTTAGGCAGGGCTACCGTAATCGTCTGGTATCCCTCTGACGCCCAGCCCTAAGACAGAGAATACACCCCACCATGGCCTTCAGGGCACTGGGCAGACCCCTAGGTATTCTCTCGTCACATTAGGCAATCCACATTCCCCTCCTTTCCCAGCCCAATTAGAGACGACCTCTTCACGGTGAAGCCCCCATTCTCTCGCTTTTTCCTTCAATCTGGTATTTCTGTTTCTCCGAGCCCAGGGCTCCCAAAAATCCTGGCGCTGGGTTCCTTCGAGCCTCCAGGCACTCGCCCTCACCGAGGTGATGGAGGGTAAAGTGACGACTTCTATCCTCCTCCCTCCC
>NW_007729942.1:214267-215114 GCF_000696425.1 Galeopterus variegatus | reverse complement strand
CCGGTACGGGCGCAACACTGAGGGTTGCGATCCGTTGCCAGACACGAAAAAAAGACAAAAAAAACCCCAAAACTTTATTTGATTTCATAGTAATAAACTGAACTTTACTACAATGTAGATTAAACAAAAAATTTACTTCTAGAGATACCTCAAGTAATTTAATCTGCTGCATTCCATATTGCACAATACAATGTTTACTGATGATCCTGGTGTCTGACACAGACCTCCTAAATCCCTTGAAATTTCCTAAGCTATAGGAGCACCTTTTGTTATAATTAGGTGACTGTTGATGGGCTCCTGGAAAGGGGCTGGTCATCAGTAAGACCAAAGCATCATTAGAAGCTTGGAACTTTCAGCCCCAGCCTCCGTCCTACAAGGAGAACGGAAGTAGAGATTGAGTTAACGAAACATGTCTACATGATGAAGTCTCCATAAAAAATCCCTAAAAGACAAGGTTTGGAGAGAGTCCAGGGTTCTGAACACATCAAGAGGACATGTTCATATCCTGAAGGGTGAGAGGGTGGTGCACCCCAACTCCATGGGGACAGAGCTCCTGTACTCAGGACCATTCCATACCTTGCTTGCCTTCGTACCACCTCATCCGGCTGTTCATCTGTATACTTTGTTATATTCTTTAAAATAAACTGGTAAATTTAAGTAAACATTTCCCTGAGTTTCGTGAGCCATTCTAGCAAATGATTGAACACAAGGAGTGGGTTGTGGAATCACTGACTTATAGCAAGTTGGTCAGAAAAACAGGTGACACCCTGGAATTGCCACTGTTGCCTGAAATGGGGAGCAGTCTGGTTGGATTGAGCCTTAACCTGTGGGTCCTGTACTAGGTGTA
>NW_007729942.1:207930-209579 GCF_000696425.1 Galeopterus variegatus | reverse complement strand
CCACAGGACCGGCCCCTGAGTGAGTCTTTAGAATGCTTGGGGGTTCTCTGGAGTCTTCTGAGACAGCTTGTCACCCAGCCTGAGATAACCAATGAGGGAGCCTGAAACTACTGCTTTCTGTGGGTCTCAGCCTCAAATCCTTCCTGTGAAGTAAGGGCTGGAGTGGTTGTAGGACAAGCTCTGCATTACTGTCCTACATCTTATAGTTACAGAGAAAAAGATGTTTCTCGTGGCCTAGACATGTGTCTCCAATGTGATAACTTCTAGCTATGTGTCACTATTTAAAATTATGTTTCCACTAATTTAAATTAAGTTAAATTAAATTAAAAATGCATTTTCTCTGTTGCACTTGCCACATTTCACGTGCTCAATGGCCACAGCACATATTGCATAGCACAGATACAAAACATTTCCATCACTGCAGAAAGTTCAATTGGTCAGCACTGGCCTAGACCTAGGGAGAACAAAGAGACATGCAAAGCCTGAGCCAAATGTCACATACCACCTCCAGGATACAATAAGAGATAGGCAATACTGACTTCTTGTTCTTACATTGATTCATATAATTCCTTTCCCAACTTAGTCCCAATTTCTTATTTGTGGTGTTGTCACTTGTAACTTTATGAACATGTCAATAAGTGTTATTTCTACTTGTGGAAGAATGAAAGGGATATATGCTCCATATATGTATCGCTGAGATGCAGAGGGAATTATCTGGTTATTTTATTGATATTTTACATCATGTTTATGGAGAAACTTTTTATCACCCCTACTATGTATTTGTATACACTGTGGCTCCTCAAAACTGCTCTGGCTGAATTTCATTCCATTTGAAAATAATTTAAGATGGTATCACTATATTAAACTGCCTGTTTAAAATTTCAGAGTGTTATCCTGAAATGTTCCTCTTACAGGTTCATAAGATTTTATTCACAATGCTTAATATTAATATCTTGTCCTTGTCATGTCTCTTATTATTATAGTTATCAAGAGAATCCATGGCCTGTAAAACTCTAGAGAATAGTACGTTTGAAACATGCCAAGCAACTGTCCCTCCCTAAAATCTAATGATAAAAGGCATTGTAGAGGAAGGCTGCATTAAATGTTCAGATGATATTCTGCTTGCCAAAGAGAGCCAGCTGTTTATACTTGGCAGCATACTGCAACAGAATTATCTCATTTACAAATCTTGGGATATGGAGATGCAGATAAATGTTAGCACTATAAACCCACAAATGTAGAATGAGCTGCATTCTTAGTATTTGGAGAAAGACTTTGTATTTCATATTTGTGCATATGGAGCTTTGAAAACTTATTCATAAACATGCCATCTGAGCAATATGGCACATAAGGCATTTTTAATATGGCCAAAGCTGTGTTCAGAAACTTCCTTGCATAATGTCATATAAACAAATAATTTAACTTTTCTCTTGTATAAAATGTGAATAAAAAAGGTGTTTAGCAGTGGAAACAAGTGTATCTGGTTGTGTTTTCATAGTAAAATGTGTGTTTTCTACAAATCAAATACCATAGATAAAAGACAATATTACTCTTACTTTTTTTTTTTTTTTGACTGGTAAGGGTATCGCAACCCTTGGCTTGGTGTTGTCTGCACCACGCTCAGACAGTGAGTGCACCAGCCATCCCTA
>NW_007729942.1:196703-202896 GCF_000696425.1 Galeopterus variegatus | reverse complement strand
TCTTACCTTCATGAGAAGCAAGAGTTCAACATCACTATTATTTTCAAGGTAAAATATTGAATTGACTTCTAGAAGCTGAGTTCGAAGGAAAACTTACTCGAAATTCTGTTTTGAGCACTTTCTTCTCATTGGACTCCCCCTTTATTCTATTGCATAACCATTTTCCTAAAGAACACATTTATATCTGGCTTCACTTTTATTTTTTAAAATTTTTATTGAATCATAATTGATTATACATATTTTGGGGGTTCAACATTGACATATGTTGATCAAATCAATATTACTAGCATATATATTGTTACAAATCATACTTATTCTTTATGCCCCTTGTCCAGTCTCTTCCCATCCCCCTCTCACTCTCTCCTCCCCCTCTAATTACCCTAGATTTCTTCTCTCCTTCTGAAAGAGTAATGGTTGCTCTGTTGATTTGTTGCCTGGATGATCTGTCCAAGACTGAGAAGTGTGTTCAGGTCCCCCAATATAATCATTGAGCAGATTCTTCTTCTGTCACTCTGGAATGAACTTTGTGGAGAGAGACATCCTCTGCTGGTGACTCTCCTTGTGTCAATGCACTCCAGTGGTTGGCAGACCATCTGTGTGGTGGTTGTGGCATCTAGCCACTTTCATGGCATCTGTGGTTATTGCAGTGGCTGTGGTGGGCCACCCACACGAAGGTGATGTTGTTGGCATGCTTCTTACCTAGTTGGTGGTAGTGATGGTGGTGTGCCTGGTTGTGGGAGGGGGTCCAGTCCCCGGCTGCATGCCTTGGGACCCCAGGTGGGCCCCATGGCACTTGGCTTCACTTTTAGTTTTCCAAAATCCCACTCAGAGAATCTGAAGACAAATTCCATTAGAATGAACCATATGAAAATGCTAACATTCAATTTCTTTCATCCATAAAAAGGCTTCAATTTGATATTACTATGAACAGTAGAGTTGTTCCTCATTTAACAGAATAAATGTATTCATAGGAATTTTAATAGGAAATAAGTTTTCTGTTAACTGCCTTGTATGGTACTTTTGAGGATACTCTCATTACTAAATGAATACCACTTATAATTATGCACCAAGTCTTCTAAAATCCAATATTTCACTTTTAGAACAACTTTTTAAAATGATTGTAAAATGAACATCAGCTCAGGAAAATAAAAATGTGAAAAAGGAAAAGTAAATGACATGTGGTTTTATTTGCTAGAGACTAATATACTTAGTATTTTATATTTCTGGTCTTTTTCCATTAATATAGATGTTTATTTTTACACAGTGTGATCATTTTCTCAAATTTATATCCTAATTTTTCACTGAACATAGAAAAATGACCTTTATAAATAACTTCTTCAGTGGTACATAAATCCTATCCTATCAATAAATTACAATCTATTTAGATATGTCTCTATTGTGTGTGTTTATAAAACAGCTTGCTGACATAAGGTGTCACTTACATAAAGGATTTCAAAATGTGTTTAACACATAGCAACACCTCTAATAAAACCCTTGGTTAAATATTAAATAGAAATAAATACATATACACTTATAACAAACAGCATGTGTTTATTTCATTTATAGACTTACCTTAAGGTAAATCTATGCACTAAAAGAGTTTGTATAATTAGCATTCAGTACATTAATAAATATATTAAAAATTCCATAATTAGCCCTAAATCTTGTTGTAATCTATTTTCAGTTACCTTCTCTTTCAGCAACTCTCCTTAAAAAAAAATACAATGAATAATAAAACAAAAATGTTCTGAGTTTCACATTTTCTTTTACCTTCTTTGCCCATATTTTAGATGAGTTTCCAAAATAGGAATAAGAAAAAGAGAAATGAACACAGATAAGAAAGGACAATCAGTCCCTGAATAACACTGTGTGTAAAAATTAACACAGAGACTCATCAGCAAAGAGGGAGGCAGGAAAAGTTTCACTGCAGGAGTTGGCATATTATGAGACAATGCAGCAGGCAGGCAAACAGAAAGAAACACATTGGTTTTTACTTGTAGTAGTGGAGGTCGCAGAACTTCCTGTGTTCGAAATTCTGAATGCAGTTAAATCGAAAGAAAAAAAGGAAGCCATGCTCTTTGCAGCTTTTCTCTGACTTTATCTCAATACTGCACATAAGCAAATCAAACCAATCAAACTGTAAATGCGGAGACAATAACCAAATGATTTAGGAAATATTTTTGGAATGTAATAATTTTGCAGAAAGTATAATTTAGCACTACAGTTACTTACTTCTCATTTCATTTCCCCCCCTAGATTTTTACTTCCTAACATTTCCCCTAGGAGATCTAAAATGTTTTATACATTTTTCTTCATCTCTTTTAGGGATTTATCAGTGTGCAATTTAGTGAGATATAGTTTCCTTCAAATAACAAAGAGAAGGTAAGAACACAAATGGACATTTTGTATTTTACTACTTATAGAAGACAATTTTCTTATGAACTATTTATTTAGAATTGTTACCTTAAATATTCCTATCCCCTTGGGTATTTTAAAATTTCTCTCAACTCGGGCCGGCCCGGTGGCGCACGCGGTAGAGTGTGGCGCTTGGGAGCATGGCGGCCCTCCTGCCAAGGGTTCGGATCCCATATAGAGACCGGTCTGCTCACTGGTTGAGCATGGTGCAGGCGCGACACCGAGGGTTGCGATCCTATTACCGGTCACGAAAAAAGACAAAAAGGAAAAAANTTGGGCCCGTCCGGCGTGTTTCACTCTGTTTCTGTGCTGTCTCTGCTGGCTTACTTGGCCTTTGTTGTCTGGGCTGCTCGCTCATACCCGCAGCAGGGCTTGGGCGCTCTCAGAAGTCTTCTTTTGTGTCGGCCCTAAAACCTCGAACCTGTTGTTGCTTGTATGTCGTCGTAGGATCGTTGTTGAAAGAATTATTCATTTTTTGTTGCTCTTGGAAATGCAAATAGTACTCTGGTATCACAGCGCACACTTCTCAGGATCGCGCTGTCTCCTGGCACGGCCGCTCCAGACCCGTCGCCATCTTTTTTCCAAAGATGACGAAAACATTTGTCCAAAGGCTGATTAAGAATCACAAGGCAGTACTTCAAATTCGCTTCAAACAGCTAAATGGTGTTTTGATCATGAAGCTCAAGAAGTATCTAATGACAGTATTGGGTTTTAAAGAAACTCAAAGTATTTCCCACATTTTCTCATTTGCCACCACAAATAGGTGGCAATTGGAATGGAATTTCTATAAATATGCAATTAGTGAGAAGGCATGTTCACAGCTCTGTGTGGTCGGACATGTTCATCAAGCATCACTGAGAGTATAAGCCTTAATAATAATGGCTAAGTATAAGTGTCTCTTATTTTAATATAAACTGAAATTCCTCACAAGATGATAGTGCAGCATGTGACTACATTTTGTCCTTCCTAAAAAGTGACAAGATATTGAAAATGTGTCCCTGACAAGAGGTTGGAGGAAATCTATACACAGGTAAATGTGCATTTTCTGGTATTTAAAATGTTTTGACGAAGAAGAGAACTTCACAGAATACAACAGTGATTATCCCCCATGCCTCTGTATATTGTGAGTTCAAGAATGAGTCTCCCAAAGGGCATCTGCTTCTATTCCAGGGTGAGAGGGTTCTCTACACGGATGTACCAGTCTGAGGGTACCTGTGAAGAGCTCATGAATCATTAAGTGCCGTGGGAGCTTTAAACCCAGGCACACAACCAGAAGAGGAAAAAAGGGAAAGGAAGCCAGAGTAGAGGGACATAAGGGCGCGAAGACCCCAAAAAAATATCTGATAAAAGAGCTTTTACAAAGGACCTTAGCACAGGCTAAGAATGGAGCAAAGAGACAGAAGGGTTTCCAGGAACACACTGCAGTGCACAGAATTTCGGTGCTAATGGAAACCCTATTGTGCAGTTAGGAAACCTCCCTCATGGGCAGAGGGACTGATGCCCTAACAAAAGTCATACAGCCAGTCAGAGGCAATGGCTGGGGAAGTGGCTGCTGGAACTGCAGTTTTGACAAGAAAAACCTCTTTTAGTCCATTTTTGTGTTGCTATAACAGAATTACCTGAGACTGGGTAATTTATAAGAAAAAGAGGTTTATTTCGCTCATGATTCTGGGACAGCTGCATCTGGCGTGGGCCTCAGGCTGCTTCTACTCATGGCGGAAAGTGGCAGGCAGCCGGCGGGTAACAAGCAGATCACATGGTGAGAGGAAGCAGTATTATAGATGTCGGGAGAAAATTACCCTTGGAGACTGATATAGAAAAAGAGAAAAAGATTTTTATTTCCAGCGGCCGGGGCGCAGCAGCTAATTCAGGGTGTGGCAGGGGGTCGCCTTTGTTCTCAGTTTTAAAAGCTGCAAGCGTGGCAACTCTGTCCCAACCCCCCCTGCGCTGGGAGTTAGTAGCCAATGCAAGCAAGCCAACAGTACATGAGCTAATTTTGCAGTTAGTGGCGCTCCTCCCATCCCATCCCCACTTTCCCGCCTAACTTTTACACAATGGAGGGGCTATCTTAAGTGGCGTCAGTCCTGCTCTGGGAAAGAGGGCATTACTTCAGCAGGAGAGAGAGAGAGGAGGTGCCAGGATCTTTTAAACCACAAGCTCTGGAGGGAACAATAGAGGGAGAACTCACTCGTTAATCCCCCCACCCACAAGGAGAGCATTAATCCATTCATGAGGGATCCGCCCCCATGATTCAATCAGTTTCCAACACTGCCACATTGGGGATCAAATTTCCACATGAATTTTGGTGGGGACAACACATCCAAACTCCATCAAACCCTAACGGAGTCTCCGTAGGCTGAGATTGTTTTAAGTTTCTTCTGTTCCGGATAATGGCAATTAGCCTGGAGCTAGGGGATCAAGAACCAGGCAGTAATCCCCAGGATCTAGCCCTGGGTCTGGCTGTTGGGCTGGAGGGAGTGCGAGGAACTGGAGGGGCACCTGGGATTAATCACTGGACACCTGTCCTCAGGTGTCCTCACTTTACTGTCCTGCATGCCCGACTCCAGGACTCCTTTCATGTGAGACACTTCACAACCTTTGGCCCACTTAATATCCATGGTTACCCTTTTACAGATAATAATAACAGTAGCTATTAATATTGAGCAATTATTTCAAACAGGCACTATGATAAGAATCATACATGGATTTTCTAATTTAATCCTCACAATGACTCTATGAGATAGGATAATGGTGTTATTCCCATTTTACAAGTGAGAAAAATGAAACACAAATTGGTACATAACTTGTACAAGTCCAGTAGCTAGACAATGTTGGAGTTCGGACTCCAACCCAAGCAATCTGATGTCAAAAATCCGTGCCCCATACAAATAGGGAAATTGAGGTTCAAAATGGTAAAATCACTTCAGGGTCTCACACTGAGTTGGAATTTGAACTCAGGTGCTCTAATGCCAAAGCCCATGAACTTTCTACTATGCCATACTAGAGAACAGAGACGGGAAAAAGGCACACACATACACAAACACCCCTTTTTCATCTTTTATGATAAGCTGTCCTTGAAAAGACAGTCTTACTTTCCTTTAAATGTTCTGAAGTGCATTAACCTGGGTGCTAGAGGAGCTATTCTAATAAATACTAGACATTCATGAACAGAAGCAGGGAACTGAGTTTCAGGAGCCACCGGTGTGAAGAACTAAAAACTGCCTGCAGCCTGGGTACTGCAGCCCCCAGGTGCTGAAAGCAGGCCTGGCAAGTCTGGCTGCTGTGGTGTCAAAAGTGGCCACTTAGGCAGCAGAGGAATTGTGCTTTCAATGGAAATAGATCTCTTACTTTACACTGGAAGGTTTTTAAAGAATTAGAATATGCACAGTGCCTGCCTCAGGCTGAGCCACAGACACAGCAGCATCAATGAATGGTAATTGTCATTAGAGTTTGGACCACAAATTTCTAGTTTCAAAACATGATTTTTAATCATGTACAGGTAATTGGAAACTAAACAACACCAGGGCTGGCCCGGTGGCGCACTGCTACAGTGCGCCGCTTAGGAGCACGGCGGCGCTCCCGCCGAGGGTTCGGATCCCACATACAGACTGGTTCCCACTCACTGGCTGAGCAAGGGGCGGGCGCAGCACCGAGGGTTGCGATCCCGTTGCCGGTCCCGGTCCGGTACGGGCGCGACACTGAGGGTTGCGGTCCATTGTCAGACACGAAAAAAAACAAAAAAGGAAAAAAAAAAAAAAAAGAAACTAAACAACACTAA
>NW_007729942.1:189549-196693 GCF_000696425.1 Galeopterus variegatus | reverse complement strand
AATATCTGATAGAAGAGCTTTTACAAAGGACCTTAGCACAGGCTAAGAATGGAGCAAAGAGATAGCAGGGTTTCCAGGAACACACTGCAGTGCACAAAATTTCGGCACTAATGGAAACCCTATTGTGCAGTTAGGAAACCTCGCTCATGGACAGAGGAGGGACTGATGCCCTAACAAAAGTCATACAACCAGTCAGAGGCAATGGCTGGGGAAGTGGCTGCTGGAACTGCAGTTTTGAGAAGAAACCCTAAAGGAGTCTATGTAGGCTGACATTGTTTTAAGTTTTTTCTGTTCCAGATAATGGCAATTAGCTTGGAGCTAGAGGATCAAAAATGAAGGGGTAATCCCAGGATCCAGCCCTGGGCCTGGCTGATGGACTGAAGGGAGCACAAGGAACTGGAGGTGCACCTGAGATTAATCATTGCACACCTGTCCTCAGGTGTCCTCACTTTACTGTCCTGCATGCCCGACTCCAGGACTCCTTTTGTGTGAGACACTTCACAACCTTTGGCCCACTTAATATCCATGGTTACCCTTTTACAGATAATAATAACAGTAGTTATTAATATTGAGCAATTATTCCAATCAGGCACTATTATAAGAATCATACATGGATTTTCTAATTTAATCCTCACAATGACTCTATGAGATAGGATAATGGTGTTATTCCCATTTTACATGTGAGAAAAATGAAACACAAATTGGTACATAACTTGTCCAAGGTCCATAGCTGGAGAATGTTGGAGTTAGGACTCCAAGCCAAGCAATCTGATGTGAAAAATCCATGCCCCCAACAAATAGGGAAATTGAGGTTCAAAATGGTAAAATCACTTCAAGGTCTTACAGTGAGTTGGAATTTGAACTCAGGTGCTCTAATGCCAAAGCCCATGCACTTTCTACTATGCCATGCTAGAGAACAGAGACAAGAAAAAGGCACACACATACACAAACACCCCTTTCTCATCTTTTATGATAAGCTGTCCTTAAAAAGACAGAGTCTTACTTTCCTTTAAATGTTCTGAAGTGGATTAACCTGGGTGCAAGAGGGGCTATTCTAATAAATACTGGACATTCATGAACAGAAGCAGGGAACTGAGTTTCAGGAGCCACCGGTGTGAAGAACTAAAAACTTCCTGCAGCCTGGGTACTGCAGCCCCCAGGTGCTGAAAGCAGGCCTGGCAAGTTTGGCTGCTGTGGTGTCAAAAGTGGCCACTTAGGCAGCAGAGGAATTGTGCTTTCAATGGAAATAGATCTCTTACTTTACACCGGAAGGTTTTTTAAGAATTAAAATATGAACAGTGCCTGCCTCAGGCTGAGCCACAAATGTGGCAGCATCAATGAATGGTAGTTGTCATTAGAGTTTGGACCACAAATTTCTAGTTTCAAAACGTGACTTTTAATCATCTACAGGTAATTGGAAACTAAACAACACTAAATAAACTTGTTATATTGTAACATATATCAGAATGCTAATTTAAGATTGGTGAAGATAGGGAGAAACCACGTTCATGCCCCAAATAAGAATATCTAATACCTAAGATTATGGGAAATCTAATGAGTCATAAAGACATGAAATAAGATCAAAGTAAGTTGTATAGTCTTAGGAAATATTTTATTGACCTCTGTGAAATTCCCCTCCACCATTACAATCTGACCCTTGTGCGGTGGCCATATCCGTGACCACTCCCTTCAGTATCTCTGTCTTCTATTAAATAATGGTTCTTATCCTCTTTTCTCTTATGGAGAGTAGGAAGCTGTAGCATATGTAAGAGATGCCATTCACTAGGCACACATGCCTGAGGCGCAATGTTTCGCTCATGGATGACTTTTAATTCCATCCCTTTCTCTTCTACTTCAGAGAGCATCTCTGAAGGCAAACAAGTGGAAAAGGGTGTAGTGACAGGTAACCTGCAGTTTACACTTAGACACAGTCATTTGCAACAGTCCACACTTCAGTACTAGTAACTAACTGCTTGAGGTGGTTTCTTACATCGCAAACCTGTACATTTTATAGTATCTGTCAAGCTAGGGCCTAGAGTTCATAAACCCTTCAAGCCCATTGTACAGACTGAGTCACAGACCGCTCACACGCAGGTCCATGAGCTAGGTAATAGGAAAAAATCCTGGGAGCCATGGGTAAAAAATTAATAGGCTTTATTCAGAGCTAGGAGCAGCTGCCCTAGTGACCTCCCAGGGTGTTCCGAGGGGGCTGCGGCATTGTGTATCAGAGCCGTTAGTCCTTTATCCGTAAGTCCACAGCCCAGGACACCTGGGTGCCGATACGCAATTACATTAGATAATAACCGAGGAACACCTGGGCATACATGGCTATTTACATCAAATGCTCAGCAAGATTCTGAACATCTGAGGAGCCCTGAACATTTTTCCTATATTTTCCCTATGGCATCGAACACAGACAAATTTTTACTTCTTGATTCTCCTTTTTGGATTGGTGACTTTCAAAGTGGGTGATACTGAGCCTTGGGGCTTCTCTGGGACATGGCAGACCTGTCCCTGCAGGATCAGGATATGCAGAACACCCGTCCCACCCATCAATCAAAGCAGCTTTTCTCTTTATCTGTTTTATGTGAGTGTCCAGATGAGATATATGATTACCTGGATATCATGACAATACAGTGAGTGTAAGGTAGTAATCACTCAAACTCACTTGATATGAGTTAGAGTTTAGACTCATTGGTAAGTAACACATTTACAAACTCTTTCTTATGGTGAGCCGCTTCTGTGAAGGTTACCCACATATATTTTACACTTACTGTTAGCTTCAAGTGTCCAACAGTTACATTTTTTTTTTAAACAAATTCTGGGATGTGAGCTATGTATAGATTATAGACACAAATCTCTTTATGCGTTAACTGTAGAAATCTGTGGAAAGAAGATTTTATACAACTTAAGTTTATAGTTAATTTTCTGAAAAGCATATGTTCTTTAAAGTAAGGGATACCTACATGATGTAGTTCCAAACAGGGAGAAAAACCCTTAGGTCAGTATTTTTAATAATTTTTTCCTGATTATGAATAAAAATTTTAAAAAGAAGATACTTTTAACCCCCAATATATTCATTTTTAACATTTTATTCCACAATATTCCCTGCTAATATTTAACAAAATGGAGATCATATATAGTTTTATATTCCTTTTTGATTAATAGTTTCTATTGCTGGATTCTCTGATCTTGTTTCTATTTGATATTATTGATATAACAAAAAATCATTGTGATGAACCTTACTCATTAATTTAACTATTTTTGAGTGCCTACTCTGACTGCCAAATATTTCTGAGTTTCAAATATTTGGGGAAATTGCCTAACCCTGGGGAATTACACATCTCATGTTTCCTCTCTCCCCCACCTTTGTCCCCCAGTCTCCCACCCTGGGTAGTAAAATTAAGTAGCCTACTAGGCCAGTCCTGTTTCTAAATATGTTAAAAATGGAGAAAAAGAATAGAGAATCATTTTCCCTCTCAACAAATACATGCTTGTAATTTTATTGTTTTGCTGCAGATGAAGATTTCCTATTCAGAGTCTCAGAAGCTGAATATTAACTTTATTTACTGTCTTGCTGTGAAAATCTTTATTCCCTACACAGTACATGGATGCTAACTAGGGCCATCACATGCATGGAAATGGAAAGGAGAAAAGCACTTTCATATGCTTCAAAAGTACCACCCCAGGTGTACATACCTCTTCTGTTATATATATAAGCATCCACGGGCAGAGAGAATATTACACAACTCCTCTCAGGGCTTGGAGACCTTCATTACAAGATCCTTTACTCCTTAGCCCTGAGCTATTAACCTCAGTACAACATGATCGAATTAACATGCAGTGTTAATTAATACACATTAAAAAAGACTACAATACCTGAGTGAAGGAGCCACTGGTATTATGTTATTTTAAAACAAATCACTGAGACCTTGACAGTGGTTTGCTTTCAAATGAGCCCTCTAACCTTACCTGTCACCTTTTTCATTTAACAATATGTATTGGGTGCTGGCTATGCCATGAAGAAAAAAATCATCTGGTCAGTCTATAAGGCTAAGGCAAACACAGCATTACAAATAATCTTGTGTTATGGAGAAAAGTAGAGGGGGACCTAATTTAGAGTGGGGGCTCAGGAAGGTCCTTTTGAAAAAGTCATGTTTGAACAGATACCTGAAGGTTGAGTAGGATTAGCATTGGGAAAATGGGGGCATATTCCAGGAGGAGGGAACAAACCTTGTACTGTCCTGAGATGGAACAAAGGTCAGTGAGGTTGGAATGAAATTAAAATTAGAGGTAAGGAGGGGCCAGAAGACGCTGGACCTCCTGAGCCAAGGAACAGGGTTTCTAATTGCAGTAGAAAATCACTGATGACTTTTAAGTAGGGAAGCAACATAACACTCTTGCCCATACATTTTTGCCTGTCTTTCAGATGATATCTTTAGGGTAGTTTTTTTAAAGATGACCGGTAAGAGGATCTTAACTCTTGACTTGGTGTTGTCAGCACCACGCTCTCCCAAGTGAGCCACGGGCTGGCCCTAGGATAGATTTTAAGTGTGGAGCTCTAGAGTAAAAAATATAAATATTTTTAAGCCTCCTGGTATCTTAAGAGAGCTTATACAGTTCAATTTCCCATCAATAGTGTGAGTGTCCATTTTGCTAACCTCTAGTAGCAGTATCATCGAAAAAGAATTCTGCCATTTGAAGAAAAGTAGTGTCATGTTGTTTTATCCTTATTACTAGTGAATCTGAATATTTCTCAGTATTTATTAATAATTTATATTTCTTTTCTAAATTAGCCATGGCCTTTGTCTTTTGGGGGTATCTTACTGGTATTATCTCCCTAGTACTTATTTCTTGCATATATATTCTCCTAGCCTGTTTGCCTTTTTATTTTATTTGTACAGTCTTCTCCACCTTACAAGGATAATTTGTCACTGAAAAGCCATTCTGGTACGTTGAAAATTCAGTTACTATTATTTTTAATTAGAAAAAGGTTGTGTTCCTGAATCCCCACAAACGTCGTTAAAATTAACCTGCTTATTTCACTAGTTTACATTAGTTATCATACCACAACCTAATTCTTTCTGTTCACTAATTTCTCTATAGTGTGCTGTTCATCTGCATTCCTGAAACTTTTCATAGCTATTCTACACTTGCACACTTAATACTATGTTCTCCAACACAGCGTAGGTATAACACTCAATGTTTATGGAATTCAGCCTTCAATGCAAAACAAAAACATAAAACCGAACATAATAGTAAAGTCAATGCAAAACAAAAACATAAAACCAAACATAATAGTAAAGGCAAAATAAATGAAAACAATGTATTTCATGGGCATCAGTGCATGAGCTTATTCTTGCTACAGAGCAGCAAACCAGGAACACTCTGGGAACTCAACGAGGGACACTCTATACTGCAATAGCTGCAAACGTGGCCCTAAGTGAGTCCTGAGAAATCCAAATTGGTCCTTATTATGTGAAGAAAGTGGAAAAAGGGGTATTGGAAGAAACTTCTTATAGGCATATTTTAGAGTAGGACTATGCTTGTTTTTGATGTATAGGATTTATAAATTTCTACATAGTCAAATTTATCAGTGGTGTGTGTGTGTGTGTGTGTGTGTGAGAGAGAGAGAGAGAGAGAGAGAGAGAGAGAGATTTTTTTTGCCATTGCTTTAGGGCTTTGGATATTCTTCTTCCTCCTCAATCTTACAAATATTCATTTATATTTCCTTCTAGCTTTTGAAGAAACAATTTTCAGTTTTTACAATTATATTATTTAAGTCATTTGGACTTTGCAAAAAGAGTGTAGTGTAAGGTGAGGATATAAGTTATTCTTTAAAGAGAGAATTTTTCCACCCCACTTTGTTGAATAATCCATACCTTCTCTCTCTACATTTCTTAGAGGGGAATCTGGAGAAAGTCGTGCATGGGGGTCCTTCCTCAGGTGATGCTAAATCTCTGAAGTGCTCCTGAGTCGATGCACACCATTCCTGCTGTCCCGTTTCTCTTCCTTTTTCACTCTTTCCCCACCTGGGCCCCTCGTCCTCTCTTCACAGTCTGGTAGATAAATTCACGACTGACATGGTTGTGTGGAAATAACTCTTCCCGTCGTCTGGTCCTCTGAGCCTCCTGGCAACCTCCGGCCATTGACCTTCACACCCACACACGCATATTCACTCAGCTAAAGGACAAGTGAGGTAAATAAATAGAGCCGAGGGCTAAACTCTAGGCAAAGCCAATAGGAAATTTAGGGGTAAGTTATCCAAGTTACATTAAGTAGAATGAGAGATGGTATCTGGGTATAAAGATTGAAATGATGCCTACAATGTATAATTGCAGAAAACGTGAAGTTAAGCAGCCACTTCTTTCCCAAAAGGTATATATATATATAAAATATGGAACCAAGCAGTCCTACATTTCATAGATGTAATTACAGACTTAATTTTTTTAAAATGTGATTCGCTTAAAGCTATTCCTTGTTGGAATTCCTGGCCCAGCTTTTAAACAAGGTATGGTTTGATTTTCTTCTGACACTCTAACCCTTCTACTGAATTTTAATAGCGCACATTTATCCTTAAAATGAAAATGAATTAAAATTATTTTGTGATGTTCTTTGCAATAACCAAAAACCCTCCAGGGGGTGTCAGAACCAGGGGTGGGTGTGAATGCTTTGGAAGATTGTCTTTTTGACTCATGTACATCACAGACCTATTCCCGCTTCCAAGTTCTAATTAGAAATAGCTATGAAAACAGATTAATAAATTGGGTTAGAATTCCAAATTTTCCAGGACTGTTCCTATTGATTTTCAGGTACATACGTCCAGTGAGGATGAGAGCAAGAAATTTCGGCTGACAGGTCTTCCTTCCAAACTCCTAGCAGAGAAATGCCATTTGGGAAAATATATGGAATCTATAAATGTACGGTTATCTCTGAGACTTTCTTAAGCCACAGAGTTTAAGATAATCTACTTCTCTTCATACGAATTTGTAGCGTTCTTGCCAAAGTGATAGCGGGCGGTCCTGTTCCTTTCCAAGTCCTCTTTGCGTATATATGGAATGAGGGCTTTTGGCTGTCCCTGCCATTCTTTTTGAGGACAGGCTTAAAAGGGATTAAAACTACGTTACCGATGGTGCTAATGTAA
>NW_007729942.1:186209-188737 GCF_000696425.1 Galeopterus variegatus | reverse complement strand
GGGGGCGGTGCCGGCGCTTCGGCCCCGTCCCCCGGGAGTCGTCACCAGCGCGTGTGCCAGTGGCTGCGGAAGAGACGACGAATGACAGAGCCGAGCAGTAGGAAGAGGTGAAACGGAGTTTGGGTAGCTTTTCGCCATAAAGGACATGCTGAGCCCGCACGCAGAGCGGCGTCCCCGCGGTGAGCGGCGGAGGGGACGTGCT
Organism: Galeopterus variegatus; assembly: GCF_000696425.1. Taxonomy (NCBI): domain Eukaryota; kingdom Metazoa; phylum Chordata; class Mammalia; order Dermoptera; family Cynocephalidae; genus Galeopterus; species Galeopterus variegatus. Next base: position 188,535 of record NW_007729942.1, on the reverse strand, counting down.
CGGTGCTCCAGGCCGAGCGCCACAGCGAAGCCTGACGTGGACCCGGAGGCCGGTGTCCAGGTGTGAACGCCCAGCGCAGAGCCCCAGGGTCTCGAGCACCTTGTCATCCAGGTCAGAACAGGAGGGGAGGACTGGCGGACAGTGCCTGCACAGGGCCTCCAGCTGCACGCACTGGAAGGACATGTGGCGGGGGCAGGCGGGCAGTGGTGGCAGCAGAAGGCGGCACTTAAAGAGCTTTTCAACTCGAAGAGCAGCTTGAAATTCGTGCCACGTAGAAACTCAATTCTTGCTACTGGATAACATTTCCCAAACCCAGGCTCTTTTTCAAAAATGAAATGATACAAGATTATTTTAATTCTTATGGTAAAAATTGTACAGGGCACCAAGAACCCCGAAATATGAAGGGTGAACAGCATATCTCCCTGTCCCCACTGGCAGCCACGCAGACGCCCACGGGATTCTGTGGTTGTAGGAGGGGCCTCTTCCCAGGCAGGGACAGTGTAGACAGCAACCTCAGCCTTTCTTCTCTCAGGCCAGCACAGGACTCCTGTCCCAGATGCATCACATGGTCCCTTCCACCACAGGGCTGACATGAGCCTGGGCAATTCCTGGGTGGACAGAGGCTCTGTGTCCCAGTGACTCACCAGGACCAGGATGTGGGGGTTCCCCGGCCCCACCCAGGATAGGCTGTCCTGCAGGTGAAGTGACCCTGTGTGTCACCTGCAGTGCACAGTGGTGACAGCTGTGTGCACAGCATCAGCACACACTGGCACCTCCCTTGGCCTTGCTGTCATCTGTGGGCTACCCCCAGACCTGCACATCATCTGCAGGGCACTGGAGACATCTCGTGGCCCCTCAGCTCTCACGTGTCTGGCTTGCCCAGGCAGTTCCCTGACTCTGCACTCCAGAGTCCCACTGTCTGCAGAGGCCTCCAGCACACCAGGGCCAGCCTCCCCCTTTCCAAACATGTCATGCACCAACACGTTTCCCACATGATTCCCCTTTCTACCCCAATCCCACAAATACCTCAAGGCCCAGCTCAGGATTGCAGGACTCTGTCTTCTCTGGTTCCAGCAGGACAGCCCCCTCCTCTCGCCTCTGTGGCACTATGTGAGCCCCCACCCCTGATGAGGCTGCATCTGGAGATGGGGCCTCTAAGGAGGTGGTGAAGGTTGGATGAAGTCGTGAGGATCGTGGCCCTCTGGAGAGGAAGAGATGCTGGAGCCCCCTCCCCAGCAGGACATAGGGAGAGGGTGACCAGGAGGCCAGGCAGCCCCAGGAACTGGGCCTGTGCACCTAGATCCAGAGCTTGCAGTCTCTGGGACTGTGAGCGGCAAGTCTCTGGTGTTTGCTACACAGCCCAAACTGACACAAGTGCAGGCAAAGATGTGTGTCCTGTCCTTTTAGACCCCAGTGAGTGGCAGACTCCAGAGAAGAACAGAAGAAGCCAGATGCACAGTGCTGGCTCAGACAGGCCAGTCCTGCAGCACATCTGCAGCATTGCTGCAACTTCTGGTGACGCTGTCTGGTCCTTTGAAAGATGAAAAGGAAACGCTGGTGGTAGCTTCTGCCAGTGCTTTTTGGTTCCAGGTAATTGGGTTAATCTCACCTCTAGGACCACTTTCTGACACTGATCAGCCAGCACCCAGGCTGCACTAAAGTGCTGAGAAGACATACTGAGCAGGCCTCCTCTCTCCTCGAAGCCTCATGGCCCGATGGCTCAGACACAAGGAAGGATCAGTGAGGCAGCAGCCACGGACCACGTTCTCCTTGGGGGCGTGACAGGTGGGACACTGGCCCCTCTGCAAGCAGTGGGGGTGGGGTCTCTGGGGCAGCCCCGGGCTGTGTGCAGAGGGGCTGTCAGTAGCCCAGACCTCCAAGGGAGGGACAATGGGGACCTCCTCTCGGTGAGAGTGTCTCACCAGTGACTAGTTAAGACTGCTCCTTCAGGCTTTTTGTGCATGAGGTGGGCTCTCTGCTGTCTCCTCTGCCCCATTTCTGCACCAGCCCTGGGTCCCCAGCAAAGGCCACTGGGATAATGAGCACCTCTCATCCCCAGACTGTCCCTCTGTAACAAAAAACCCTGACATGACCAACGCCATCTTAGGTAGGCACTACTCCATTCTCATTGTCAGACTATCCCCCTCTGTGAGAAACCGTTGACCTTCTCATAGAAACAAAAACTGTTGCATAGAAACAGGAACCATACACAGTGAACTGTTACATAGGAACAAGAACCATACACAATGACAATTTTTATATTTGATTGCTTTAACTGCTCACTTTTGGCTTTTGCAACCTAGCTACCTCGCTTGCTTTGTGCACC
>NW_007729942.1:170040-185377 GCF_000696425.1 Galeopterus variegatus | reverse complement strand
CAAAGCCTTAACCAGAGGAGCTTATAATGTGGTATTTTCAGACACAAGCACTGAGGGGGGGTTGGTTCTGGTTTTATTTTGTTTTCAGTGGGGGCCCAGAGGTCAGATGGTACACAGCTGTGAGCAGCCCGGGCCCTGCTGGGTGGGCTGTGCATATTCATGTGTGTGCTCTGTGTACACACACACACACACTCTGTCTTGCTGTTCATGAACTTGGGGATGGACAGGCAGGAGGGTTGGGGTCTGTGACAGCTGCTTTGTGCAGCCCTCACTCCTCCCCACGCTGAATGGGACTGAAACAAGGGCCTCAGAGGCTGGGCCGGTGGCCTGGGGAGAAAAACCCTACCTGGGCTTGGATGGGCCCCTCCTGGCCTTCCAGCCCCCCACTAGGTTAGAGACCAAGCATGTTGCAGGTCCAGCTGGCTGGACATGGAGACCTCGGCCTTCTGAATCATTCTGCTGCCCTCCGCCACGCGCTCCGCCCCTGCTCCCTCCTATGGCTGGAGCATTAGAAACCCACGGGGGACTGGAGGCCAAGTGCAAAAACTTGGGAGTTGTGCAATGGGAGCCTTTGAGCGCCTGGTGCTGCCCACCCAGACAGAACTCCAGCCATGCACGCAACATCACATTTCCTTGTGGTCACTTTGAAACATAAGGTGAGAATGGTGAGGCCGATTTCCATGAGGCTGTGGTGTTTGAGCAGGCATCTCTGTGGAGTTGTCTTTCCCATGTGTGTCGGTGTAAGTGCTACTGAGGCAGTCGGCACACCTTCCTCGAGGCAGTCACTGGAGACTGGGGCACCTCAACACATGGCACCACCATGTTTCAGTGCTCAGGCACACATGTGGTTGGTGGCCACCGCAGAGGACGGTGGCCCCCCCAGCACTTCTCAGACTGAAATAATGTACTGACCCTTTAAAGGAAAAAAAGTCTTGCCAATTCCCAGGGCCATTTTTATTTAACCGTTGCTTAAACTGTGAGAATAGCTGTAAAACCAGTGGAAACTCCTGTTGGTGACTGCCCACCTCCATGGATCCAATCACCACGAATAAAGGTCATGTCACGAAAACTAACTCACACAGAACTGGGGGTGATGTTCTGCTGGCGCTTGGTGCATGTTGCGGGCTGTCGTGCAGGCATGGCCCCTCCGCACCAGCCAGCTGGGAGGCCGCTCAGCCTCATGGGGCTCAAAGGTCACTGGCTTGCTGATCTGCCTCTGATCCCGGTGCATTGCACGGGAAGGTAAACTAAACTCAGAGCCTGTCAGGCAAATGTCCCGCTGGTATGCCATCAACCGGAAGTGCAATATCGGAAAGCCAAGAACTGAAGAGCCTAGGTCCAGGGCTCTGTGCTCTGACAGGGCCGGCACCATCACCGATGCTGAGCTGCCAGGCTCCACTGTCCCTGTGTCCCTGCTCCAGCCTGAGGCCTGCATCTTGTGTCCAGGTGGGCTGCACTTCCTCTGGGCACTGCCCTGAGTGGCCGTCATGGGCCATGTCTGCAGTGTCCTGGTGGGGGATTCTGCTGAGGTTTGAGGCAGGTTAAAGAGCCACTGCTGGATGGTGGAGCCAGCAGATGGCAGGAAGATCACCTCCAGGCAGGCACTTTTCTCACGGGGAGGGGAGTGGGGCCAAGAGCAGCACCAATCCCTGTAGGGGACCTGCTGTAACTGAATCAATAGAGATGGAGACTCTTGGGCAGAACCCTTCTCCGGGGTGACTCCTCCAGACTTGTTTCCAAAGCTGCAGCCCCTGGTCACAGCACAGACTGGAGGACCATGGGGCACAGCTGACACCTACGGCCTTGAGAAGCCCAAAGCGTCTCGGGCGCCTTGGCATGCAGGCCGGGAACCGTGGGACCACTCCTAGGACGCATGGGCAGAACCCTTCTCCGGGGTGACTCCTCCAGACTTGTTTCCAAAGCTGCAGCCCCTGGTCACAGCACAGACTGGAGGACCATGGGGCACAGCTGACACCTACGGCCGTGAGAAGCCCAAAGCGTCTCGGGCGCCTTGGCATGCAGGCCGGGAACCGCGGGACCACTCCTAGGACGCGCACTCAGCAGCGACGCTACAGACAGCCCAGGAGTGCCAAGAGTCAGGGAGAGCGCCGCTGCAGGGACGTGCTCATGAATGTCATTGCCAAAGGGGCCCTCACCAGAGCCTGTGGGGTTGCGTCACCAGCAGGTGACAAGACACACCTGTGGGCAGCGGATCCAGCCACCTGGCATTTTCTGGGACACAGCATCATGCCTGGACTGAAGAACCATTTGCCATTGCTCACAAAGCCACCAAGAGCCTGTTAGCCTTTAGACACATCACTGCCCAGCCCAGCCTGTCGGGGTCGTGGGGTCTGTCCGCACATGGGCTGGCCTGTGTGCCCATGATTCCCAGTGCCTGGGGTACTGGTTGGTGCCACAACATAAGGGCCGGATTGGCCTCCACGGCCTGGAGGAAACTGGGTGCCCCTCAGCGGGAGGGGGTTGAGCAGGCGCTGGAAGCAGCAAGCCTGTCGCCAGCAGGTCACTGAGACACCCCGGGCAACCATGGAGCTCCCGGGCCCGTTAGGTCAGGTTCCTAGAGTGGCCCAGCACCCACCACACAGCTCTGGCGACTGTGAGCCTTGGCTGCAGCACCTGGACGTGGGGAGGCTGCTGAGAGCACCCCGCTCTGGGCCCCAGGCTGCCTCTATGCATCCATACACACGCTGTGCAGGCCCTGAGCCACCTTGCAGGGAGTCGGCGGGGTTATACGACTCACGACAGACGATAGATGAACCCCAGTGAAACTGGATTAGCATCTTCCCACAGCCACGGCGCCTTAAGTGGCAACTCGAGGTGGGCGGCAGTGGTGGGCTCAGCGCCAACCCAGTGATGGTACAATCTGCATGTGGCTGAGCATGAAGGCCGTGGCCCATGCCGGTCAATGCCCACCCCGGCATGGTCAGCAACCACTGCGGAGCCCAGGGTCCTATGTGGCTCTGGGCATGGCAGGGCGGGATCGGCTACCCACAGGCACGGCATGAACAAAAACAGAAAAGTCTTAAAATGCTTCAAAACCAAGTTGAAAAGTGTTGGAAACACCTCTGGTGTTTCTGTTCCTGCATCAGAGCACAACTGCGAGCACAACAGGCGAGTCAGGTACAGGGTGACCACAGCCTGTGGTGCTTATTTCTGGCATATCACATGTTCCAAAGAAACATCTGAGTGGGGTGAGTGGGGCTGGGGCCAGAGGAGGGCAGCGTGGAAGGTGCTTGTAGGCTGCTCTGCGCTGCCTGCTCTCTGTAGAGGACTCCAAGCAAAACAGTGCGGGCCACACCATCCCGACCTTCAACGGCATTTCTGAATGTTCTTACCCAGCCCTTGATGGCCTGCAGGCCTGACTCCCTAGGGGGGAGGACAGAATGTGGCCCAGCATCAGGACGGGCGGGTGGTCCACACTGTCGGAGGAACAATGTGACTCGGTCCTCGAGTCTGTCCTCCTCTAGGGGTACTGGATCCTTGCTCTTCTGTGCCACGGGCAGGGGAGAGCTGCTCATGTGCATTCTAAATGCACAAAGGCTGGAGAGAGTAGGAGCTTGTCCTGAGGGTTAACAGGCCACATGCCACGGCAAAGGTGGGGCTGGGCCTTCTGTGGTGATTGAAGGAAAATCAGTTCAGTAAACAACAACCAACGGTATTGCCAGGTGCTAGCAGTGAACAATAAAACTGAAAAAATACCATTTATGATCGAACCCAGATATGAAATTGTTTAGGGGTGAATTTAACAAAAGCTGTGCAAGACTGGTGGGTTATGAGCGCAGAACTATGGGGAACTGAATGGCAAGTTGACAAGGTCCTTGCCATTCTAGGGAAAAAGCCAGCAAGACTGGCTCCCCGTTTTGCCCTTTTCCCCACTTCCCCTTCCCGTTGAGGTCATGAATGGCAAGTTGACAAGGTCCTTGCCATTCTAGGGAAAAAGCCAGCAAGACTGGCTCCCCATTTTGCCCTTTTCCCCACTTCCCCTTCCCGTTGAGGTCTGACCTTTGATTGAACCCAGGACCCTGGAAACTTGACCTGGAAAATGAGAACTTATGTTCTTATTTTGTTGATAAGTAGTTAGCTATGAATCTTCAAGTGCTGTGGCAGCTTAAAATGTTCTATAAATAGCTTGGTACCAGATATAATTGATTTAATCAGTACAATTTGTTATTTTCACTGGCTTATAAAAAGGAACAAAAAATAAACTGAGTGGCCTTACAGGTCAGCAGCCAGTAAGGTCCTCCTGATTTCATAAAGCATGACTCTTGATTTCCCACCATCTCCCCTTGGGGTACTGGTCAACAACACAAAACAGCACGTGTGACATCCAACCCCAGCAGAAGATTAGGGGACCCGATGTGTCCAGGTGTCAGCCCTCCCCACGTGGATCTACAGACTCCACACAGGCCCCATTGAAATCCCAGCAGGCATTGTCGTAGGAATGACAAGCTGGCTCTAAAGTTTACATGGAAATACAAAGGACCTAGAATAGCCAAAACATCCCTGAAAGGGAAGAGCTGGACCACCTGACCTCAAGATGTGCATGAGCAATAGCAGTGGAGACTCTGTGTGTGGCAGGAAACAGAAACTCAGACTGACTGACGGGGCCAAAGCAGCCCGACAGGAAACGTGTTTCTGACAATGGTGCTGGACCATTTTCCCCTCACACTGGAGAACTGTATGAGGAAACACAACTAACTCAAAAAGGATCACAGACCTACACGTAACTGCAAAAACTATGCCAAAAAAAGGCACAGTGTTCTGCATCAGAATGAAAAACTCTTGCTCTAAAAAGACAGCTGCAGAGCGGGACAGTTGGGTGGCAGCTGCAGGCGCCAGCACTTCATGGGGCTGCGTGGGTCCCACCCTGACCCTCCTGACAAGCACAGGGCCCTGTGACCCAGCAAGAGGTACCCAGGGAGCAGAAGCCAGAACAAGCAAACCCATGTCCTGGCAGGACACGTTGGGGGGCCTCAAAGAGCCCCCAAACACTCCATAGGAAGTCGCAGAGCCACACTTGCTTTACCTCAGAACAAGGAGGAGGTGCCCCTCCATGGCGGCACACAAAGGAAGCACAGGGAGACAGGAGGGCCACGGGCTGGACGCCCCTCACACCCCATCAGCCCTAAATGGCAAAACCACTGTGCAGACACAGAAACCAATGCCATTTAGTGGGTCCTGGCCCAGCTATGTATCCAAGAGCACCACAGACCTACTGACCCTGACCAGCTGGTGGACACCAGCCACTCACAATAAAATGTGAAAATAAAACCCCAGTCCCTTCTAGATCTACTCTGCAGAGTAAGCCAATAGTCACAGCATCCCCAAATGGGGAAGTCACCATAATAAAACAGTTTGATTCATCATGGGGTGGGTGGGGGGCAGAGCCAGGGGCCTTGAGGGCTCTCAGAAGAAACCCAAGAGAGTAGAGCACCCCCAAGGAAGTCAGACCTGGGCCAGGGTGGCAGCCACGGCCACCGAGGCTGTTGGCCAGAGGTGCAGGATACACAGCCAGCTCCAGAGACCTCACGGGTAAAAGAGTGCCAGCTGCTTCATTAACAGAGCGCCACATGGTTCCGTGTTGAAACTGTGTTCTGTGCTCCCCTCCAGGCACCAGGAAGCTTGGCCACCCGCTGGCTCAGGTGGCTCACTCTGCAAGACCCTACAGCACTTGGCAGAAGCCTGGCTGGTTTACTCAAGAAGCACCCAGGAGGGGCAGATGGAGCTGGGGCGAGGAAGAGGCTGGGGGGGCCTGTGCATCCACGGGGCCCACTCCCCACACCTGGCAGCCCCAACATCGGTGGCCCCACAGGACACTGCCGAGCTTGCCCACCCCCACCCCAGCTCTGACCCCTGGGTCCGGTCCAGTGGCCTCCAAGGGCAGGAAATGTCTGCTTCCTGTCAAACCACAGACACGGGTAGGCTGGGGCTGAGGACAGGTGGGAGGGGAAGGTGCTCAGGGAGGCTGAAGGCCACTTCTCACAGAGGACTAGAGAAGAGTGTCTCTGTCAGTGCCAGACTCCCCCTCTGGGGGGAGTCCCCCCCCCTTCTCTGGACCTGCTGTTCCTGTCATGCCTGTCTACCTCCCCTTTCCCCTCATCCATGCCCTGTGGAGACCCTGTGCTGGGGGGACCCGAAAGACGTGACCCCTCCTTCTGCAAATGCAGCAAGGGACTACTAGGTCCTTAAAGAATTCTGCCACCTTAAGGACTGAGCACATACGATGGTAACTGCGTTAGCTGTTTCCTTTGGGTGAGCTCTGCTGGTATATTTTCATACGAAGTACGTGTTATTTTTTACATCTAAGTTTGAAGTTTGTTACTGTTATGTTGCAGTATATTTTGTGCAGGAATCCACAAAAATGGGTCACTGCAAAAAATCGTTTCATCAAAACATAAACGTAACATAAATATCTTTAGATCAAACCATATAAAGTTGCTGATATTCGGCCCTTTTTTTTTTACCTCCAAAAAGGGCAACTTCGGGCCGGCCCGGTGGTGCACTAAGTAGAGTGCGGCGCTTGGGAGTGCGGCGGCGCTCCCACCGAGGGTTCCGATCCCATATAGAGACCGGTCTGCTCACTGGTTGAGTGCGGTGCGGGCGCAACACCGAGGGTTGCAATCCTGTTACTGGTCACGAAAAAAGACAAAAAGGAAAAAAAAAAGGGCAACTTCATATGGCTTAGCCAAACAGGGCCATTGATCACATGCACAGAAATGTTGATAGGAGCTCAGTTTCCTTGGATTCAGGTTTCAGGACATGCCTTTGGATTTTCTGCCACTCCTCAAAGCTCCGGCCCCTCCTCTAGAGGAGATCTACTGTTGCCGGTTAGACCTTTTTTCATCACAATATGGGAAAATGAGACAAGGGATTATAAAAATCCAGTGGCTGGGCATGCTCAGTAGGGAGGGGTTATGTAACCCTGGTAGCTGAATGACCTTCCACTACAGGAGCTAAAGAGCACAGAATATTCTCAAATATGTCTGGTGCCTGTGGTAGGATTTGACCAAGAAGAGACCAACTGAACATGTGCAAGACTATGTTACATAACTGGGAACCACCCCCTCAGTTGAATATTTATTAAACTATAAAAGCAGAATCCCAGGAGGCGGGGCTGCTGCTCACTCTCCTGGAGGCAGCCTGCACTCTGCTTGTGGAGTGTGTTTCTTTCTTTGTATCTTACCTTCCACTGCTCACTCTCTTGAGCCAGCCTGCACTTGGTACTAAACTTTAAGTGTGCATTTCTTGCTTGTGTGTTAAACTTGCTGTGGGCGATGCTCAGTCTCTAGAGCATGCCGCACTCTCTCTGTGGAATCTGTATTTCTTGTTATATTAAACCTGTTCTCACTTTCTACTGTGACTCTGCCATTAATTTTTTCCTGTGGCGGAGTCAAGAACCTGGTAAGAGGACCGGGTGGGTTGAGACTGACTATCGGGGCCCCCTGGACCTTACTTCAACATCAGTTGTTGCTGGCTTTCCAGGAGCCCACCTGCACCTGGCTGGGAGAGATGTGTATACTTTACTTTTGTGTTAAGCTTATTTCTGAGGAGTGTGTTTCTTTCTTTGTATCTTACCTTCCACTGCTCACTCTCCTGAGCCAGCCTGCACTTTATACTAAACCTTCAGTGTGCATTTCTTACTTTTGCATTAAACCTGGTGCAAGGCCATGCTCAGTCTCTGGAGCTAGGCTGCACTTTCTCTGTAAAGGCTATACTTCTTATCCGTTACATTAAACCTTTTCCACCTTCTACTGTGACTCTGTCCTTGAATTCTTTCCTGTGGCAGAGTCATGAGTCTGCTAGAGGATAGGGTGGGTTGAAGCTGGCTACTGGGCCTCCCAGACCCTGTCCCCTGATGTTGATGTGACCAGGATGTGCATGGGCCATGTGAGCTGGAAGAGGAAAGTGTAGGATGACTCTGCACGAGCAGCTGGAGGAAGTGGACAGGAACGAGGCCAAATGCCTGGAAATGGACCTTCTCCTGAGGCACTGCCAGGCCCTGGGTTTCCTGGGACTAGGTATGTCCCAGCAGAGCAACTGACCACCAAGACCCCATGCAACCCATCGCCATGCACCAGCGGGCTCGCCCATGAAGCAGTGTGCACCCAGGATCCAGCACCGCGGGACTAGGCCTACCTTGCTCATGGACACTGTGCTGGCTGCTCGACCTGATGGGTCCAGCTACCAATGGGATGGGCCTCCTGAGTTCCTGAAGTGAAGGAGGAGGCCAAAATACTTCTGTGGCTGAAAATGGCAGACCTCAGTGGTTTGCTCATGTCCGCAGAGGGTGGTGGTGACTGGCTTCAGGAGAGAGCCTGGCGCTCTCGAGGCTCTTGGAGACAATGTCGGGCATATTCAACTCTGCTCTTGTCAAGGACACCATAAAGCCTCATGTTCCCAAACCTGGGAGCCTGTTGTTCCCCTGCACACATCTGACACCCCCACCTGCCCCTCATGAGCATCTCAAAGTCTCCCTCCCACTCTACATCTCGACAAGCACCTCCCATCCATGTGCCTGGTGCAAAGCTAGAGCTGGGATCAAGCTAGAGCTGGGATCGGTCCTTGTGGACTCACCTCCTTCTCCCCCTACCCTCCAAGCCACTCTCCCCATGGCCTCTCCCCGGCCACTTCATTCACCACAGGGCAGCAAGTATGCTCCTTCTAAAACATAAACTTGCTCACTCAACACCCGAAGCATTTATACAGCCCCAGGCACTGGGAAAACAGCACTGAACAAACTATGTAAAACCCCCCACCCTAAAGCAAGGTGCTTGCCAGTGTGGGGGCAGTCAGTACACAGGACAGGCAGGGTCTCTCAGGAAGGGGACACTGCAGAAGGCCGGAGGCAGCAGGAGGCAGGCACAGTGACCTCAGGGCTCCGGTTGTGGCTGAGGTGGCCAGGGCCTCTGGGTGGATCTGAGCAGGGGATGTCAGAGGACCACTGTGGCCACTGTGTTGAGACCAATGACAGTTAATACAGATGGGGCAGATCTGCATCTTGCAGCAACACTGACAGGGGCTCAGGGAGAACAGGATTTGTTAGGTGGCAAGGCAGGAGAGCACCATCATGGACAAGGGCTGTGTCAGACACGGCGGGCTTGCACTGTCTTCTGGACATGGCGTGGAGGCTGGGCCTGGCAGTCTTCTGCTGTGGCTGATACCCAAGGGCCCACAACAGTGTCTGGGACGCAGCAGAGATGTCCACCTGGTGCCGGGCAATGCTTCAGGCCAGAGAAGAGGAGGCCCACACAGGTAAGCTGATTGGGTGACCTCAAATAGCAGTCAGTGCTACTCACAAAGGAAGGGAGTATGCCCAGGTGCCTGGGCAAGCTGCCAGAGAGGGAGCCAGGCAGGCCCTGTGCCGAGGCTGAGCTGAGCTTGCTGTAACTGAGGAGCAGGACCAGGGAAGTGGTGGGAGAGGGGGAGGTCAGAGATGAAGTTGAATGAGAGGGCCTCGGAGGCGATGCCATGCGCTGGACTTGACTGTGCATGGTGGGAGCTGCTAGAGGGTCTTAAGCAAGAACATGGGATGGTTCACAGCACAAAAGGGTTCTCCTGTTAGTGTAAGGAACAGACCATGAGACTGGGGAAGAGATGCCATGTGGAATGTCTCATGGAGGAAGGGCTGAAAGGACTTGCCATGGATCAGAGGGAGAGGAAGTGGGGGAAGATTGCGTAGGTGGGGTGCCTGCTGGGTGCAGAGTCTGAGATATAGGCTAATTCCAGCGGCCACGCCGAGAGCAGCTGGTCACAGCCTGGGGCCTGAAGGTGGTCAGGGCTGCAGGTATGCTCATGCGTCCATCTGGACATGAGAGCGGCTCCTCCTCTTTCTTAACAGGTCCTGATTTTGTTCAGGGACCCACCTCTTCACACACCTTGTGCCTCCGGGGAAGGCCCATCACCCCTCGACACCAACTGGTCCCAGCTCTGGCCAACGAGGTGTGAAACTCACTGGCATGGGCTGACCTGTGGCTCACTTGGGTGTCAATAATACCAAGGCCACGGGTTCAGATCCCTATGTAGGGATGGTAGGTTAGTTCACTTGGGAGAGCATGGTGCTGACAACACCAAGTCAAGGGTTAAAATCCCCTAATTGGTCATCTTAAAAAAAAAAAACCCTCACTGGCACCTTATTCCTAGAAGCCAAACAAAAGGTGCCTCTCTCTTCTCTCTGGATGTTACGATGCCTGCCCACAAGACCTCAGACTGCCACGGCATTCCTGCTGCCTCCATTGTGGGTGCACTGAGTTCGAGGGCACTTTGATGAAGGACAGAGATGTGGACCTGGAAGGGACCCGAGTGAGGAGAGGCCAGCACCACATGGAGATGGTGTCCTTGGGCAAGTCCCCGGGGGAGTGGCAGGTGCAGCCACAGGAGGATGGGGAGCTCCAGTCCTCAAGTTCACAGCTCTGCTTCAGCAGCTTTGAGGAGCAGGTCACACTGATGCCCTGGGAGGGTTGGCTCCATGTGGACACAGCTGTAGGAGATGCTACCGTGAGCCTCTGCCGTGCACTGGCCCTGGCCAGACTCTGCAGATAAAGAGAAGGCCTCACCTGCTCAGCTCCCTGCTGCCTTGGGAAAGTCTCATCTAGAAGAGGCTTGGCACCGCATCTGGTACTAGTGTGAAAAGTGCATTCTGCCTTATGAAACCAACGAGTCCCAATGACACAGTTAAGGTTTACTAGGCAATCACACATCAGGTACCAAACCAAATCCTTTACACACACAGTGTAACTTACCCTTCTATACCTGGCTTCAGGACTGGTCTGACTCAGTGGTCTGGACATCACAACCTGCCCTGCTGTGTGTGTTGTCCTTGGGCAGCTCCCCTCATAGTGGCAGGAGCGTCTCTGACAGTCACTCTAGTTCTCTCACCCTCAACCGAAACCACCCCAAGAAGGAGCTCAGACTCTTGCTCGCAGGCCTACATGTCACATGTCCACCCTACACAGTCACAGTGGCCAGGGGAACAGGATGGCTGAAGCTTGGGACCAAGCACACCCAAACTGCCTGCCTGGGCGTGGAGCTGACCACTGGGGAGGCACTGTCCAGATGTTCAGTGTGTCTTCCTTGCAGCCCCATGAGTTAGGCACTGTTACAGTCCCCTTTGAAAAATAAGGAGTCAGGTTTAGGGACAGAGTAACTTGCCCACGGTCACATGTGAGAAGAGGATGCCTGCATGAGGGACCCACACTGGCAGAGGCAACTCGATGAAAGCAGAGAGCATCCACCTCTCTTACCTTAATTTCTGGTTAAGAATTAAGAACTGGCAAATCATAACCCCCAGGAAGGCAAGAAAAGAAGGAACAGAGTGGCAGGAAAACAGAGAGAGCAAGTGGAAAACAAATAAAATGGCAGACCTGAGCCCTCATGTGTCAGTGATCATTTTAAGTGTAAACGGGTCTATATGCACCAGTTAAAAGACAGAGACTGGCAGAGCGAACTAACAAACAGGACCCAGCTACATGCTGTCTACGCGCAACTCACTTCAAACATAATGATATAGGTAGGTGGAAAATAAAAGGACAAAACCCAGTGCATCAGACAAACGTGAGTGAAAAAGACAAAGCAGGAATAAATGCATTAATGTCAGAGCAAATGTATTAAACTTCAGAGCAAAGACAATCACTAGGGTCCAAGAGGAAAATTACTCAATGATAAAAGGGTCAATCCAACAAAAAGACACAGTGATCCTAAATGTGCACACTTGAAGCTCACAAAGAGCTTCAAAATACAAAAAACAAAAACTGGGCTTGAAAGAGAAGCAGCAAAACACAGAGACACGTCTGCCACCCGAGCAGGGAATGTCAACATGCCATCCTCAACAGCTGAAGAAACGAGGAGACAGAAAGGAGGACACAGACCTGGACAACATTACAGAATATTCGCTGAAGCAACAACATCCAGGATTTAAGACCAGCCATGGTGCACTTGAGAGAGCTGAAACCATACAGGGCTCAGGGACCACAGTGGGACCAGTTAGAATCAGTAATAGAACAACAGGAAAATCTCCAAACACTTTAAATTAAACAACACAGGGCCGGTCCGTGGCTCACTTGGGAGAGCGTGGTGCTGATAACACCAAGGCCACAGGTTCAGATCCCTATAAAAGGATGGCTGGTTGGCTCATTTGGGAGAGTGTGGTGCTGATAACACCAAGGCCACAGGTTCAGATCCCTATAAAAGGATGGCTGGTTGGCTCATTTGGGAGAGTGTGGTGCTGACACCAAGTCAAGAGTTAAGATCCCCTTAACCAGTCATCTTAAAAAAAAAAAAAAGAAATTAAACAGCACACATCTAAATAACCCATGGGTCAAAGAAGAGATCTCATCTCAAAGGACATTGTAAATATACACAGAACTAGGATGCAGCTGAGAGGTGCAGAGAGGGAAATTCATAGCACTAAATGCCTACATTAGAAAAGATCTTATATCAATAATGCGAAGTTCTTTTATCCAGAAGCAAGGAAAAGCAAAGGAAACCCAAAGCAAGCAGGAGAGAGGAAAAAGGAGCAAAAAAAAAAAAAAAAAGGTCGGCAACCTCCGGTCATGCTGGTGTTCCCTGGTGTGAGGCTGGAGTCTACGGGATGCATGCTTTCCTCTTGTGATTCCACTGCCTACAGACCAAAACCCACCAGATGGCCAGCTCTCAACAGAGCTGCTGTGCTGGGTGAGCACGCTGCCACATTCATGGCCTGCAGAAAGAAAGCTACGGAACTTGACTTGGTTAGTTAGGCTCGTGTTGAAGATGCAACCTTGTCCTAAATTAAAGAGTTGATCTTGTTGATCTTGGTGTGGCTTCCAGGGGTGCTGGGAGCAGGCTCCATGCAGGAGAGTGCTTTGGAGACCCAAGCCTCTTCTCCTGCTGCCAACCTGGCCACTGGGCTCTTTTCTTTCCCAATTCTAACTGCTTGGAGACTGCAGTCATTTCCTCTGTACCAGAGTGGCTGCCTCTAGATAGAGGACATGGGTCTGCGGAGTGACAGCTGAGAGCTTCACTGGCTGTGTTTCCCCAGCAGACCCTGGGGTGGCCCCTCCAGGCATGTGGAGGGTCTCATCAGAGTGCAGGACTTAATAGCCAACTTTAAACACTCCATGTTCCTCTTTTTATCGTGCACATTTATTTTCTGTGTGTTTTCTTAATGTTTAATTAGGCTCTTCTGGTTGCAGAGAACAAAGAAACGAAGACTCATTCCAGGTCATTAAAACACATGTGGAACGGAAGGGAGAGCTCCCCAGCAGCCATGGCCAGCCTCCCACAGAATCTTAGCCATCTCCTCCCTGCCAGTCCCCTGGCTCTCTTGGTACTTACCTCAGAACTCAGGTCCTTAGAATGAGACATGGTAAACCCAATCCTGTGTGCCAGGCCACTTCACAGGTCACAGAGGAATCACAGAATCGCTTGCTCCCTTGGGTTGGGCCCAAGTCACAGCATCAGGACCCTTGGTCAGAGGCTGTGGCAGCCTCAGGACAGGCATTCCTAGCTCTTCAGCCCTCGGATGATCCCAAACTTGTGAAATCACAACAATCATTTGGGAGCCTTAAAAAAATTTCCAGGCCCTGCAGTTCCGGTTCAGCAGGCTGGGACTGGGACAGAAACCTGTTTTGAACAAGCACCTTCCTGCGCTGTGCAGAAGAGTGCAGAGCCCTTGTTGGCCGCCCTCAGGATTGACCCGTCCACACTTCCGCACAATGTGGCACAACATTACAGAGCCTCTTGGCCACCGAACATAAACGCCTACACATCAGTCTAGCACACACAGGCACACCTGTTCAGTAGATAAATAGTTTGGCTATGAAAGGCAGCCAGTATGGCTGAGAGAAAAATCTGGTCTTGGACAAAACTGCGTATGTGAGGGCCCTCACCCACACACAGGGGACATTGCTCTATGGGCTGCATGGCAATCTCCTGGACGCCCACTCGTTGGTGCTGGGGGCCTGGTGGTCAGTCTTCCTCCACCACAGCTTTCCCTCACTCAGTCAGCTGAAGATACTGACAAAAGCCCCGCAGCCCTCCGTGGGTCGAGCTGCCCGCCCCTCCCTGTGATGTGTCTGTCGTACTTCAGCTCAAACAGTAGGGATGCCCAGACACCCTGGCCACGCCAGGCTCCCCACCTGGACACCCCCCCCCGGCCCAAGGAGGGCAGGGCTCAGCCCCATGGCCACGCTCCTCCTGAGCACAGGCCTGAGTCTGCAGAGCTCCAGTTCTGCAGACACTTGAGAGCTGAACAGGGAGGCCTCTGGGCACATATCAGCACTCTTGCTGTGGCCCTCCTCTAGTTTACTGTCTCACCGCAAAGAAAAAGCCCACATGCATCTTAACGTTTAAGCTGATGAACAGTTTACAGCATCGTGTGACCACCTACTGGTCATACTACTTCACCTGTCAGTTTCAATAATTTAGAGAGACAGGATCTTAATATTATTAGAATATATGGATATACCAAGGAGAAAAACACAATTTCTAACTTGGGGGGGATGGTTGGTTTAAATGTCTTTGTTTGGTTCCTGTGTATCTCCTATAGCTGTGAAGAGACTAGCTGGGTCTCTCCTGCTGGCCAAGATGAGACGAGCACTGCAGCCAATCCAAACATATGATGCTCATTTCTGAGGCCAGTGCTGTGCACAGAGAATACATACTCAATAAATACTTCACTAAGTTAGCAAATATTTATTGAGCATCTACTATGTTGCAGACAGTGTGACCCAGAAGGACACAATTCCCACCCTCCTGGAGCAAATTTAATTGCAACTGAGAGGAGTTCTGCAAAGTAAACTCTTAGTAATGCAGAAGGATGGGTGGATTAGATACTGTGGAGTCAGCACAGAAACAGAGACAGCATAGAACAGAGGGCCCAGAAGAAGATCCACGCACATGTGGGAGCTCTGTAAGTGACAAAGGTAGCACTACAAACCTGTGGGAAATAAACTAATTATTAATAAGTGACACTGGACAAAGCTTTCCATATGGCAAAAAATAAAACTTGGGCTCCTACCTCAGTCTATACACACCCCACACATGCAAAATAAATTCCAGCTGGATTAGAGATATACATAGAGAGATAAATGTTACCTTTATGATTCTGGAGTAGGAAAAGACTTCTTGAACAAGACCAAAACACTCCAATCATAAAGGAGAAGGTAAGTTTTACTATATAATTAAAAACTATAAGAGATACTACTCCAAATAAAGTTAAGACAAGTGGAAGATAGAAAATATTTGTAATGGGCTGGCCCGGTGGCGCACTGCTACAGTGCGCTGCTTGGGAGTGCGGTGGCGCTCCCGCCGAGGGTTCAGATCCCACATACAGACTGGCCGC